>NW_006295391.1:1526214-1527217 GCF_000327345.1 Myotis davidii | reverse complement strand
TTTTGGAGCATCATTTCATGCACCGAAAAGTTGCAGGTTCAATCCCCAGTCAAGGCACATACTTCGGTTTTGGGTCCCATGCCCAGTTGGGGTGAGGACAGGAGACACCAATTGATATTTCTCTTTCGCATTGATGTCTCTCTCTCTCTCCCTAAAAATCAATGAACATGTCCTCAGGTGAGGATAAAAAAAATAAGTAATAAAAAAAAACTAAATTAAATGAGTAAGTCGGGGCTATGGAAAACCCAAGATGGCCTTTTGGTTCTTCCTGGCTCCCTGACATCATCGCAGTGCATTTAAACTAGACTTACATAAAGGAACTTATTAGCTGACATTTTTGAAAAGAGGCATCTTACACTATTACTAAGGTTTGACAGAGTCACAACAAGAAAATGCCAAGTTGGTAACCACTTCCATTCAGAGAGCTCCCAGAAGACAAAGACTTTAAAGATCATTTATGCTGCCCCCAAAGGGGACAGTGACACCATCTCTTCCCTGCCAACCTCTGTGAGGTTGTCTCAAGTAATTAGTATGGAGGGCTCAAAACTTAAACCTTCAGCACAAAACGAGAGAGAGAGAGAGAGAGAGAGAGAGAGAGAGAGAGAGAGAGAGGGAGGGAGAGAATAGGCACAGGAGATCCTGGGAGGGCTGCCACCTGGAGATTTTATTTATTGGAAAGGATATCAAATAAAAGACACTCTCCAACCTCATTAGGAGGGACCTTGTCAGGCTCATAACCTCAGATGGACATCTACCACTGTCCATGAACATCCAAGACTCCTTGAGGACAAGAAGCCTCAGATGCCAGAGGTAGATAGCTATCCCAAGACATTAACAAGGCCTGAGTACCGATGGACTGATACTGAACTCAGAATCCATTTTGTTTGCCTTTAAAGATATTAGTTGTAATAACAACTATACTTACTGCCGGGGTCCAGCCCCAGCAGGTCCAGGGGTCCCCAAAGGTGTGGACGGAGTCGGCGAAGAAGGAATGACACGGAGA
>NW_006295391.1:1525850-1526195 GCF_000327345.1 Myotis davidii | reverse complement strand
GGTGGTTAGACTTGTACCTGAGACCATTGAAATCCGCATAAACTTAAGGTAAAAACCCCTCTTCCGTGATATATCAACAAAATTACAACGGAAAAATAAATCTCACCCGGCAGATGGACTGATACTGAACTCAGAATCCATTTTGTTTGCCTTTAAAGATATTAGTTGTAATAACAACTATACTTACCCTTTGGATTTTTCTATGGTTACTGAACATGTATAAGATAACTATTAATATTCTTTTCATGGTTTATGTAAATGTTACACTAAATGTCAAATAGAGAAAAATGAGACAGAAGGCTAAACTTGGATCATGATAGTTGACAGGATAGAAATGATTCAATG
>NW_006295391.1:1519629-1525738 GCF_000327345.1 Myotis davidii | reverse complement strand
AGCAAAATGGATAAATGTGGATGAAAATAATGGGTTCTATGGAAAGCAACCTCACAGGGTGATCTGATCATAAATTCCTAACAGGGAAAGTCATAGTAGGTAGTCATAACTTCTTTAGTGAAAGGTTTTAAGCCAGCCCTGTCTCTTGTTCTTGTGCATCTAGGTTAACACACCTTTGAAATACCAGAAGTAATACCTCTCAACGGGGGTATTAACTCTCAAGAAAGCACATAATCTTGTTAATTATTCTGTAATCCAATCCCCAGCTCCAGGTACATCCCCTCCTTATTTTCAAAAACATAAAACCGTTATTCTCTGGAGCATTTGAGATCTTACTCCCTGGCATGTCATCAGTTTGGCTCAAATAAACTCTTATAAAAGTTTTTAAAATAAATAAATATAATACATATACCAACTACAACATAAAGGTTAGTTAGTGGAGCCGGGGGGCGGGGGGAGGGAAATAGAGGAACCTATATGGTAGTAAGGTGTCTCTCTACATTTACTTGAAGTGATGTAATATTAACACTCAGTACACTGTAAAAGTTTAGGTATGTATATTGTAAGCCATAGAGCAAATATAATTAAAAAAGAGAGAGCTAGCTATATCCAAAGGACAATATATACATTAAAATGTAATATTAAGAAATATTTAAACAATTCAAAAGAAGGCAGGAAAATAAGAATAGAAAAAAAGCAAGGGAAATGATGAAACAAATAATAAAATAATAGGCCTAAATCCAACCATATCAATAATTACATTAAATGTAAATCATCTAAACACTGCAATTAAAAGAGATGATCAGATTGGATTTTTTTAAAGCCCTAACTATGTGTTGCCCAGAAGTAAACCATTTTAAATACAACATAAAAAGATGAATAAAAAGGCAGGAAAAGATATATCACAAAAAACTAATCAAAAGAAAGCTGGAATGTCTATATTAATGTGAGACAAAATAGATTGCAGAACAAAGACACCACAAGGGACAAGAAGAGATAGTACATAATGATAAAAGATCAATTCATCAAAAACATCATTCTAAATATGTTAGTAACAGAGCTTCAAAACATATAAAGTGAAAATACACAGACGTGAAAGAAGAGGCAAATCCACCATTATAATTGGAGCCTTCAATGCTCCTCTCCCAGAAACTACAGAATTAGTAGAGAAAACCAGTAAGAATATAGAAGACGTGGCGATGTTATTAACCAACTTGACATAATTGACCAAAAATGCACATTAAATGTTTTTTGGCTTTTGGTTTTTTTTTTGTGTGTGTGTGTTTTTTAATAAGTGCACATAGGACATTCTGGGGCAAAACAAATCTTAACAAATTGAAAAAAACTGAAACTTTAAAAGTATGTTTCCTGACCATAACTGAATTACAACGTGCTATAAAGTAGCTCACTCTGTTACCTTTTGGTATATTTTCACTGTTTAACTTGGCAACTTCATTCACCCAGAGTATATTGCTACATAACCAAGCTGACTTTGTTTCCAAATTACTTCCAAGATTAGTAGTGACTTAAGTGCTATTAGAGAATGTTTTGGTGCACAATACACATTTGACTATCAGTCATCATTTTCAATAGAAATAAATCCAAAAGGCAAGAAACTGTTAACATATCTGCAATGTGTTAGAATGGAACAATAATTTCATCTTGGACATTTAGAAAACTTAGGTGGCAATTCTTTAATTCTGAAGAATTCCATTTTTTTGCTTGATGTAAGATCTGAGAATTACTATTTCAGCTTTTCCTGTAAAACATTCTTCTTGTAGTCTTAGGACCTCGAGCAATGAGTTTTATCATAATAGCGCAAACACCTTTGAAAGCAAGATAAAGGACGTAATAAAGCAATGGTCAGCAAATAACCCAAATGCATCAACTGTGAATTGGGTAGTAAATGCTACTCCTGCACCAGTGACTAATCATATATTCAAGTAACAAGTATGGCATTGTCTGCTGACAAATGATTTCTTTTTTAATATATATTTTTATTGATTTCAGAGAGGAAGGGAGGAGAGATAGAAACATCAATGATGAAGGAGAATCACTGATCGGCTGCCTCCTACTGGGGATGGAGACATGACCCAATCCAGGCATACGATGAAGGAGAATCACTGATCGGCTGCCTCCTACGTGCCTCCTACTGGGGATGGAGACACGACCCAATCCGGGCATATGCCCGATGGGATGTGAACTGGACCTTCTAGTTCAAAGGTCCGATGTTCAACCACTGAGCCACACAGGCGGGACTGACAAGTGATTTCTTGAAGGCAGATTATCAAGTCCTAACATATGGTGACAGGAGAAGATTTGACTCTGGGTGGTGGCACACGATAGAATATACAAAAACCCACATAGAAACCCACCACTGAAGCCTGTATGTTCATATTAACCAATAAATTTAATAAAAACAATATTTAACAAAAAAGGCAGATTATCACATAAAAAATCACAATATAATTAGCATCTTCTTATTAAAAATTATGTTTTAGGGAGAAGCTGAGGTCATCATTGGATTTGAAATATTTAAAGTGGATATAAAACTGTTTCAGCAATGCAGACAATTAAGTGTGTTGTTGTAATGGGCGATGGTGCTGTTGGTAAAACATGTCTTCTGATATCCTACACAGCAAACACATTTCCATCTGAGTATGTACCCACTGTTTTTGACAACTATGCAGTCACAGTTATGATTGGTGGAGAGCCATATACTCGGACTTTTTGATACTGCAGGGCAAGAGGATTATGACAGATTACGACCGCTGAGTTATCCACAAACAGATGTATTTCTAGTCTGTTTTTCAGTGGTCTCTCCATCCTCATTTGAAAATGTGAAAGAAAAGTGAGTGCCTGGGATAACTCACCACTGTCCAAAGACTCCTTTCTTGCTTGTTGGGACCCAAATTGATCTCAGAGATGACCCCTCTCCGATTGAGAAACTTGCCAAGAACAAACAGAAATCTATCACTCCAGAGACTGCTGAAAAGCTGGCCCGTGACCTGAAGGCTGTCAAGTATGTGGCGTGTTCTGCACTCACACAAAAAGGCCTAAAGACTGTATTTGACGAAGCAGTATTGGCTGCCCTGGAGCCTCCAGAACCGAAGAAGAGCCGCAGGTGTGTGCTGCCATGAACATCTCTCCAGAGCCCTTTCTGCACAGCTGGTCTCAGCATCATACTAAAAGCAATGTTTAAATCAAACTAACGATTAAAAATTAAAATTCGTTTTTGCAATAATGACAAATGCCCTGTACCTACCCACATGCACTCGTGTGAAACAAGGCCCATAGATATGACCCCTTTCCCCCTCTCAATACTATTTAACTTTGAGTAATTGTGTATTATCAGAAAAGTGATCAGTACTAGTGTTTGTTGTTTTTTGTTTTGTTTAAAAGCAAGGCATGCTTGTGATGACCCTGTAACAGACTATTTCAGGTTGTTGAAGCTGTTCCCAGGTTCCACTCTGGAGAGTGAACTGAGACATCTAGTATTTTTATTTTCTTTCTTTCTTTCTTTCTTTTTTTTTTTTTGTGTGTGTGTGTAGTGGGAGGAGAGGGGTGTGTGTGTGGAGTTTGTTTTTATTTAGTCATTTTTTAAAAATTCATTAACCATTGAACAGCCCTTTAGTTAGGTGAGGAGGATGGAGTGATTCCACTTTCCACATTCCACTTCCTAAATCTAGTTTAGAAAACATGTTCCCACTTAGGTGCTCTTAGGAAGGAGTACAGTCAATGCCTCATTCAGTAACATACTCCTTTTTGAAAGTTGCCTTTTCTCTCCACCCTTGAGTAGGTTCAGTATTTGATGAAACTCATGAAAGTGGGTGGAACCTGTCTTGCCCCTCCTCTTTTCTAGGATGCACTATAATACAGTGACTGACTTTCAAGAAATTTGTTAGCCGTTTGCTGATTTTTTTTCTGAAGTTAATGGCTAACTTCCTTCACTGATAAATGAAGAAAAGTATTGCACCTTTTGAAATATACCAAATGGATTAAGTACATAATTTTTAAAAAAGCTTTTTTCCTTGTCAGTCATTGTCTTAAATGCTTAGCATAGATGTGCAGCTTAATAGTGTATGATATGGTGTTCCTAGAACACAGCTGAAGACCTGGTATATATGAGGATTGATAGAAGACAGGTGTCTGTGGGATGATTCACATCCTCTTCACGTTATGAGGATGGAGACCTGCTTCATGAAGAAGCTAGGGGTGGGGTCGGGGTGGGGAGAACATTTAACAACATGGGGACCCCCAGGGGAATCCCCTTCTTTCTGTTTTGCATGAGGAACCCTAGAACAGCCAGTTGAGGCTCTAGTTTAATAAAAACCATGGAGAGAGTCTTATGAAGACTCTTCGTGTTAATAGGAATTTGATCAGCTTATTTTGTTTGCAGTTTCCAACATTTTTGAAAATGTTTAGGTAATATTCTCCACCCTCCCCAAATCCTAATTCTTGTAGTTTCATTAGTGTTGAACCAATGCTTTCTCATGTCTCAATTCTTTGTATATGCATTCTTTTCAGATGTATTAAACAAACAAAAAAACCCTCAAAAATTATATTTTAGAAGGAAAAATATACCTAGAAGAATTTTCCCCCCACCAAGGACTACCTAGTAATCTCTCATGAGACTCTGCTTGGAAACACAATTTGGGAAATGCTGCCTTAAGGTTTACTTGGACTAGGAATTCCATGTTATCTATATGAATGCTCTGGAGTAACATAGTGTTCTGAAACGGAGGAAAACACTGGGTTGAGAAAAATATTTAGAAATATAAGACCCCTGGAATGTGAGATGAAAACCAGAGCTTAAGAAAACACGAGAAATACAGAAACACCGCCGAATCAAACTAGGGCCACCTAGAGGAATGGATCTCATTTACAACTGGGTTTGAATGTGTGGTGTCAGGGTGTAGCTCTGCTTGACAAGTTGGACTGTAACATTTCTGGGGTGGATCCCTTTCAAGTCCCCCTCTTAAAATTCAAGGGAGAGCCAACGTTTGAGGACTCATAGCACTGCCCCTATGCCTTTTCAATAAAATGAAAGACCAGTAGGGGGAGAAATTCGGAGAAAACTGGGCCGTAAGCGGTAGGGATCTCAAAAGGCAACAGATCCCATGACAGGGCTCTGGAGCAAAAAGAGGTTTGTGTGGTATGCAGCACCAAAGCACCACCCTGAATCTCTGATCTATTGCCAGGATGGCTTTCCTCATGTCTCCGTGGGCACGACGCGAAAAAACCGCACGCCTTCCGAATAGTAGTCACAAGCACATCCTACAAGCTGATTCAAATTTGGGGAAAAAAGCGGGGGCGGGAGCATTGCAAAAAAAGGTCTCCCCTGAGTCAAAGTCTTGCAGAGAGCTGTGGCAGTGCATTCCTTCCGGGATGGGCTACAACTTAACCTTTCGTTGGCAGAAGGCAGGGCGTGCAGCAACGGTTTACGAAAGGCTTTCTTTCTAAGATCGAGAGACACTTCTGGTTAGCCGCCGACACGCGGCGGTTAGCCACCGCGCCCCCTTCTCTCGCCCCCGAAGGAGGAAACCTCACTTCCTCTACGGGCATAACGTGAATGAACTCACTCCCTGGCTCGCGGTACCCGCCTTTCTTTCTCCCTACCCCAGCCCGCCTGATGCCCGAGGAAAGCGATCTGCGACACGAGCGCCGTCAGAGGATGACACACCACCTCACCCCTGCAAAAGGCGTCGCGCCCCACCCGCGCGCGCCAGCCAAGCAGCCCCAACGCCTCCCCCAACTTCGGGCGGAAAAGCGCGGCGCAGCCGCACCCGCGCGCTGTCACCCGAGGTGCCCACTTCCCCCTCCCGGCCTCAGCACTTTCACTTCCTCCTCGCTGCGCATCTGCTTCCGGGGCACGGAGGCCCCGCCCCTCCTCGGCTCCAACCCTCCTCAGCCCGAGGAGGGGGGAGGCCAGGGGGTGGGGATGAGCTCGTTGTTTGTTTACACGATGTGAGCGGAAAAGGAGACCAATAAAGTTTATTCTGGAAACAAAAGGGGAAAAAAAACAGGGGTGACAGAGGACGGGGGCGGGGGCGTGTGGCGGGGGCTCGCCCGGAGAGGCAACGAGAAGGAGAAAGCGGCAGTTCCGGTG
>NW_006295391.1:1510544-1517961 GCF_000327345.1 Myotis davidii | reverse complement strand
TAAGGGGCTGTCAAACCTGCGGACTTACGGCCCCGCCAGCCCGAGACCCTGCGTTCGCCTCGTCCAGGTTTAAATCGCCCGGCTGGGGCTCGAAGGAAAACCGCACCCCCACCCCGCAGCTCCCCTCCCACCCTTCTTCCCGAGGTTGTTTCTTTCTTTCTTTCTTTCCCTTTTGACCGTGACAATCGAACGTGTGGATCTTTTCATTCATAGACCTGAGTGAGACATTGTCTCGTGGTTGGTGTCTTCACCAAGTCTCTGCTGTGATGCTGGTTTCGTAACTCCGAAGTGGTTCGGGGCGACGGGGCATTGCGGGTGACCGCGGCCCCGGAGGGTTATTTTAGGGTTATTTTAGGATGCTGAAGGCACCGTGGTGGTGGCGGCTGGCTCCTAGACTTGGGAATCGAAAGCGACTTTCTTAGATGTCAATAACTGGAGAGCTGTTTACAGAGCTCCCTGCAGGGAAAGGGGGCGCAATAAGGGGAAGCGCGTGGAAAACAGCCGGCACATTCTTTAATGAAATAGAGCTGTGATTTCGGGTTTTTTTTGGGGGGGGGGAAGGGGGTGAAGCTTCCTCATTTTAGCGCTGCGCCTTTGTGCACATGCAGAACATGGGCTGGTGTAATGTTTTGGGTCGTAGTTTGAGAAGCCTGGGAGAACCCCTAGAAAACTTGGGTAGGTGAACTCCTGGTAACTCAAGTCGGGTGTTTTCTAAGGCTGCACTGGAACCACCGCGGGCGGTACTGGTCGCCTGTTTCCCTGCTTAGAAAGTCGATTCTCTGGTTATCTGCTTACATTAGTGCATTGTGCACAATTTATGTGCTGGATTGCCTGTTAAGAAAAGACCTGGAAATACTTAGGATACCATGTTGCCAACTGAATTTGGATGAATTAGAACACAAGCAACGACGGCATTAGAATCTGTTAATATGTCTGTGTGTTCAAGTTTTAAGTTTGTTGTTTGTTGTTGTTTTTTTTTAACTGAACTACTGAATTCTGGTTGTGAACATCACATGTTCTGGAAAATTTTAAATATCAGATGAACTGTTCTGCAGTGTCATTTTTATCTGAAGATGATCCAGTGATGTGTGTTGGTTTTTTTGTTTGTTTTTTCGTTTTCTCAGTTTGTGTTTTGAGATAAAATTTCATCAATGAGTTTTTTCAGAAGTTTATCATTGACTGAGTATACAGTTTGAAAGGCACTGCTATCAGTGTTAGTTGAAGAATTAAAAATGAACCACATTTACATGCAGAACAGTGTTTTTATATATCTAATTTTTTAAAATTATAAGTAAATTGGATATAGCATTAAAGAGATGTCGCTAAATATAAATACTGTACTTAAACTGAAAAATTACATGAAAGTGTATATTCTCGTGGGGCTAGGACTGTAAAAGAGCAGTGGCTTTGCCTGGTTCTGTATGTGGCACAGTCCTCTTGGAGGCAGAGCTTCCTTCCTGTCAGGATAAGATCCTCTCCATCCCAAATAAGTATTCCCTTAAAAAAAAACGAAACAAAAAAACTAAACTTTTAAATAAAATACTTATATAATAATGTAGATCATAATAACTTTTTTCCTAAAACAGTTTACTTTGTGTGTGACTTCCTTGTTAGTACCCTTTATTGAATAAAGATTTTTAAACATTCATAGTACCATTTAAAAAAGACTTTCGCTTTGTTTATTTGTTTATTTGAAGAGCTAACTTAATCCCATTTGATCTCTTTAGCAACTAGAGCAGCATTAAAGAATCAATTCTTTATTTTATTATCTTGATTGCCAACATAAGGTTGCTTCTTTAAATGAAGCATCATAAATTATTTCATCTCTGGTGAAAATACTTATGATCTTAAAAATCGGACAACTTTAGCAGCCTAAATCTTGTAATATCATGGTTTATATTTTACTAGCACAGTTATCAAGCTGTTTTCTTAAGTATTATTTATCCTGAGCTATACAACAACCCCTTAAGTAAGGCAGTATTACTATCTCTGAGAAATGATATTTTAATCTAAGGCCAGACAGGTGTCAAAATGACAGACTCATTGATAAAAACCAATGTTTTCTGATTTCTTTTACTATATCATACCACTTCTAACCTGCTTTTTAATAGATAAAGAAACTAGGGACCCACAGAAGTTTAGTTAAGATGATCTTTTATTTACAATATATTTCTAATTCCCTGTATAGCTTAAACAGTGGTTTTTAATCCTAGCTGGTTTTTAGAATCATCTGGTTACCTTTTGAAAAATACCAGTGTCAGAGGCTCATTCCCAGAAATTCTGATTTAATTGGTTTAAGATGGAGCCCAGACATCTGTTTTGTTTGTTTGCTTTTAAAGTTCCCCAGATAATTCTAATAGACAAGATTGTAAAGTCCTTGCTTTCAAGGACCTGTATGATTTGGTCCTTATCTCTCTAGGTACATTTCTCCTCCCTTCTACAGCTCCTCCTGAAGTATATGTACACTCCATACCCCATCCTTAACTAGCTGACTCCTACTCATCTTTCATTATCACCTCCTTTGAAAAGTCTAGTCTGGGTTAGGTGTCCCTGCTTCCTGTTCCCATAGCAGCTTGTACTCTCACCATCATACCATTGACTCACTGCATTATAATTGCCTATTTGTCTGTACCCTCTGCCAGGATGTGAATTCCAAGAGGATAGGGACCCCGTTTATCTCACATACAGTTGTGTTCTTACTGCCATGCACAGTAGCCAGTATAAAATAGGCACGTTATTAACTGAATAAACAAGCGTATTGGCAGCTGACTTTACAATATGTAATAATTTATAAACACTAAGTTTTTATTCTTGCCAAACACATTTAATAATTTTGGTCACTAAAAATGTACATTCTTGAACTTGTCACACATACAAATTTCATTTGGAGATGCGATGTTATAAATTACATGCAAATTATATCAAGAATGACACTCACTTTAGCTGGTTTGACTCAGTGGATGATCTGGAGCGTCAGCCTGCAGACTGACTGTCCCTGGTTCAATTCTGATCAAGGGCACATGCCCAGGTTTCGGGCTCCATCCCCCGTAGGGGCTCCTGTACAGGAGGCAGCCGATCAATGATTTTTTTCTCATCATTGATGTTTCTATCTCTCTCTCCCTTTCCCTTCCTCTCCGAAATCAATAAAAATGTATATATACTATATATATTTTGGGGAGAGGAGAGAATTACACACACTCACACACTCGCGTGCGCAGAAATAAAGAGCATTATCCACTAACTGCACTGGAAATCAGGATACTTGAATTCAAATCCCGGTTTCACCATAAGTGTTATGTACTTCGGCAAGTCTCATGATCTTTGGACCTCAGTTTTCTCATCTGTAACACAAAAGAATTGTGCTAATGTTTTATGTGGTACTAGTGTTTTAGCCCTAAAACCCTGTGAGTACTAAAAATATTGGCTTTGAAATCTGAAGCTCCTTGATTCAAAGTCTGGCTCTTACAGTTAGTGGCAGGATTACTTTGCACAGATGTCCTGTCTCCTTAATGGGAGTACTTGCTACTCGATAGAGCTGTTGTTTTTTGAATTAAATGAGATATATAGATCCAAGAGAGTTTTTATCCTGGATCAGGTGTTTAATAAAGGTTCATTTCCATTCCCCTTCAGAAGTATTAGAGCTAATGGATGAACTTAGCTGAGATAACATACTCGGTTTGTGTAATAAATCCTATTTTCCACTTTGCTGACTGCTAGTGTTACAGGTGTGACTAGGGAGAGGCCAAAAACCTGTCTGGCTTTTAGTTTCATTTTATTAGAATCCCATTCCATTGTCAAACACCAAGGTGTTAGACAACCTGCCTGGGAAATAATTATGGCTAGAAGTTACCTTACACACAATGTAATAATATCTCTGCTGAAGTTTCTTGATATCTTGATAATTTTGTATAAATTATATTGACTTGCCTCAGTTTGTTCTTAAGTTTATGTTTAAAGGACATCTTTTTAACAATCCTTTTTTGGGAAAAATACTATAATAAAAATTAAAAACTGTGGGTAAGAGAAACTGAAGTATTAGAGTATAAATAAGAAATGTGAGGCAAAACTGAAGTCTGAGTATTCAACTTGAAGGCTTGAGAGAGCCATCATTCTAAAGATGACTCAAACTTAGATATACTGATATGTATCTTATTCACATTTAATCCTTTATTATATGAATCAACTGATCCTGATTGAGAAAGTTTTAGGTGTTCTTTCTCCTCTCCCTAATTATACAATTTGGGGAGTTTAAAGTTAAAATGCTTCAGCCCTGGCCAGGTAGCTCAGTTGGTTAGAGAATCATCCCCATATGCTATAGGTTGCAGGTTCTGTCCTGGCCAGGGCACATACAAGAAACAACAAATAAATGCATAAATAAGTGGAACAACAAATCGATGTTTCTCTCTCTCCCTTTCTCTCTCTCTCTAAAATCAGTCAATTAAGAAATTAAAGTTAAAATGCTTCAATAAAGAGTTTGTAAGTTTGTAATAAAAGTAGTAGCTTAGAACTTTTCCTTCAAGTTTAATATTTTTAAAAAATGAAGCTGTATAGAACTCTGACCTGGATGGCTGAGAAACTGAATTCCGATACCAAACTGCTACTTTGTATTTGTGTATGAGGGAGAGGAGGAAGATTGTATCACATCTTTGCCTCTTTTTCTGTATTGACACAATAGGAATTGTAATATGTTGTTTGTCAAGTAACTCATAATTAATTAATGAGATAATTTAAATGATCCCAAAGTGCATACAATTATTTAAGAAATAATATATATAAGATCATCATTATTTTAAATTTATATCTAATATAAGAATAACATGTTTCGTATTTGGCCTGAAAAGTAAATATTCATTTCTTCTGTATCATTTTAGTAGTTAGCTTGATAATTTATCTAAATTATACTCATTTATAATAGGTTAAGTTTCAGTAACTTTTAGCATATAATTGCAATTGTTAACAAAGGAATCTGTATCAGGGGCAGCATTGCCATTTGAAATAAACGTGGGATTTAAAAAAGAGTAAGAATTCTTACAAACCAGGCTTACCTGGTACACTTATGAGTTTAAATATTTGTGTAATGGAAACCAAAGAAGTCAGTGTTGCAATGTGAAAAAAGCTGCATTAGGACAGAATCATTCTGCTCTGATCACTTCTCCCTTGCCTAACTCATCAGGATTTAATGAGACTCAGTGGAGAGATATATCTTATAAGGCACTATAAAAATCTAAGGCAATATTATGAAGATAATTTTAAGCATAAATTTTTTTACAGGAGGAGGCCATGTTTGTATTCAATATTTTTAAATGTGTTTTTATTGATTTTAGAGGGAATAGAAGGGAGAGGGAGGAAGGGAGGGAGAGAAACATAAATCTGCTGCCTTCTGCATGGCCCTCCTGGGGATCAAGTCCGAAAACCAGGCATGTGCCCTGTCTAAGAATCAAACTAGCGACCTTTGGTGCATGAGACAACACTCAACCAACTGAGTCACACCAGCAGGGCTGTATTCATTCTTATTTCCTCAGCACCTAGCATGATGCCCAAAAGTAGGTGATCAGTAAGCATTGATGTTTTTGGAGTACAATCATAGTTGAGTATCAAAATACGTTTCTATTATTTACTAGCTATATCCTTTAAACTATGTGGAAAGCAGGTAAATTGCTATGTGCCAGCCTTAATTAATCATTTATTAAGTATAGATTTGAAGCATATAAATACTTTTCTGAAAGTTGTTAACTAGTTATATGTTTTTATTGATATTTGGAGACATTTTTTACAAAGATTGATAGACTTATGCTATGGTGAAAAGAACACTGGATCAGAAATCTGAAAATTTGGGTTCTGTATTGAACTATTAACTAGCTGTTTGGTCTTAGGTCTTAACCTTTCAGCACTTGTGTCTTCATCTGCAAAATTTCTAAGGCTCTTTACAACTGCCAAACTCTATGAGATTATTAGTAGTATAAACTCTATTTCTAGCCCTGGCTGGGTAGCTCAGTTGGTTAGAGCTTCATCTGGATACGCCACGGGTGCAGGTTCAATCCCCAGTCAGGGCACATACAAGAAGCAACCAATGAATGCATAAATAAATGGAACAACAAATCTCTCTCTCTTCCCTCTTTCTCTTCTCGCTCTGTCTCTCTCTCCCTCTCATCAATAAAAAGTAAAATAAAAACATAAAGTCTATTTCTGATTTCATAGAAGATGAAAGCAAGCCACTTCTTAGAGGGAGGATAGTTTATCTCAGTTTGTGGTATTTTCAGAGGCTAAAATAGGTTTATCTGCTTGTTTACAAATTTGTATGCATTTAAAAAAATTTTTTTATTGATTTTAGAGTGAGAGGAAGGGAGAGGGAGAGAAAGAAACATTAATGATGAGAGAGAATCATCAATTGGCTTTCTCCTGCACACCCTCCACTGGGGATCCAGCCCACAACCCAGGTACACAACCCAGGCATGTACCCTGACTGGAATTGAACTTTGACCTCCTGGTTCATGGGTCGACACTCCACCGCTGAGCCACACCAGCTGGGCTAAATTTGCACATGTTTTAAAGGTCCTTATGTGAAATTCTGTGGTCAAGACAAGCTGCCATCAGAAAAAAAATGGACTGGAATTTTTTTTTTTTCCTGAGACCACCAGTGACTTTGGAGACTCAGACTTACTGCAGGCATGGCCATTTGCTTACTAGCACTGAGAGCAATTTTAATAACTGACAGGCATGGAGTGTAGGTCATCCATTGCACACCAGTTGCCAGGGTTGTAAAGGCCAGCAAACCTGTCACAGCACTCTTAATAGCCACTGGCCACTGTCCTTGTTAAAGACTTCTAGGAAACTATGTTCCATATTTTCCCTAGGTAACTCATCCCACTAGATGGTTATTAGAAAAAGTATTGTAATGTTAGAAACATAATTCCAGAGGCATAGTAAGCCTTTTTTTCTAGATGTATCCTCTGTTGTGCAGACAAATACTTTCATAGTTGACAAAAATCATTGTCCTTGATCGGAAAACTAATGGTGTTTGCTATTGATTTGTTGTTTCTATAAATGTTCAAATTACTCACCTTCAACTTTTGAATAATTTTTAACCAAAAAATTGTTAGGGTATATACTCACTTTCAACAAGCTAAGCATATTTCTGTGGCTTATTTTTACTTTCAGAGATTGTACTTTTCCAAGTTATTTTCTGATGGACTTACTGCAGGGGTAGAGCTGAAAGTAGTATTCCATCTTGAAGCAATTTACTGCCTTTACCTAAAAGCAGTGAATTATGTTTGTTTTTCCTTATAGGAAGTTAATGTCTTTGCAAGTGCAAAAACCTTGGAGTTCTTTTTGCTAAATAGGTAACTATTCTGTGAATGTAGACTTTGGAGTGCATTATCAAATGTAAAGTAGCATTAATGGGAAAAATTGTAGGGAA
>NW_006295391.1:1503321-1510468 GCF_000327345.1 Myotis davidii | reverse complement strand
TAGGAAGAAAAATTTATGTTTTCAAACTCATTTTTATAGTTATAAATATTAGCAGTAAAAATAATTTTATTTTATTTAGATCATTTTATATTTTTCAATTATAATTGACATACATTATTATATTAGTTTCAGGTGTACATCCTAGTGATCAGACATTATATAACTTACTAAGTGATAACTTCAGTAAATCTCATACCTATCTGACACCATACATAGTTATTAGAATATTATTGACTCTATTCCCTATGCTGTACTTTACATCACCGTGATTTTCTTTAATAACCAATTTGTACTTCTCCATCTCTTCACCTTTTTCACCCATCCCCCAACAACCCTCCCATCTGGCAACCATCAAAATGTTCTCTGTATCTATGAGTCTGTTTTTACTCCGCTTGTTTGTTTATTTTGATTTTTAGATTCAGTTGTTGATATGTATTTATTTCTATTTTAATGTTTATACTTTTGATCTTTTTCCTTCTTCACTTTAAAGAAGAGCCTTCAACATTTCTTGTAATATGATTGAAATTAGGTACTGCTATAAAGCTCAAATCTGGAATCAAACCATACATGACAGCAGAGGAAGAAAAATTTATGTTTTCAAACTCATTTTTATAGTTATAAATATTAGCAGTAAAAATAATTTTATTTTATTTAAATCATTTTTTATTTTTCAATTATAATTGACATACATTATTATATTAGTTTCAGGTGTACATCCTAGTGATCAGACATTATATAACTTACTAAGTGATAACTTCAGTAAATCTCATACCTATCTGACACCATACATAGTTATTAGAATATTATTGACTCTATTCCCTATGCTGTACTTTACATCACCGTGATTTTCTTTAATAACCAATTTGTACTTCTCCATCTCTTCACCTTTTTCACCCATCCCCCAACAACCCTCCCATCTGGCAACCATCAAAATGTTCTCTGTATCTATGAGTCTGTTTTTACTCCGCTTGTTTGTTTATTTTGATTTTTAGATTCAGTTGTTGATATGTATTTATTTCTATTTTAATGTTTATACTTTTGATCTTTTTCCTTCTTCACTTTAAAGAAGAGCCTTCAACATTTCTTGTAATATGGTTCGGTGGTGATGAACTCCTTTAGCTTTTTTTTCTGGGAGGCTCTTTATGTTTTATTGTTGTTGTTTCTAAGTGATAGCTTTGCTGAGAAGAGTAATATTGATTGTAGGTCCTTGCTTTTCATCACTTTGAATATTTCTTGCCACTCCTTTCTGACCTGCAAAGTTTCTGTTGAGAAATCAGCTGGGAGCTCCCCAGCTGTGCAGTATGTAACTAACTGCTTTTCTCTTGCTGCTTTTAAGATTCTTTCTTTGTCTTTAACCTTTTTGCATTTTAATTATAATGCATCTTGGTGTGGGCCTCTTTGGGTTTATCTTGTTTGGGATTTTCTGTGTTTCCTAGACCTGTGGTTGGCAAACCTTTTGTTTATTTTTATTGTTGCCAGTGAAGCTTTTTTTAAAAAAGAAATATTAAAAACAAACCGCAAAACCTACCGGGTAAAGCTTCTTAGCATGGCCTAAGACAGTGGTCGGCAAACTGCGGCTTATGAGCCACATGTGGCTCTTTGGCCCCTGGAATGTGGCCATGAAGTTTCAGTTGCACTGTATGTGCGCGCCCGCACGTGGTATTTTGTGGAAAAGCCACGCTCAAGGGGCCGCAGTTTGCCGACCACTGTCCTAGACTTATATGTCTATTTCCTTCACCAGGTCAGGAACGTTTTCTGTCATTTTTTCAAATAGGTTTTCAATTTCTTGCTCACTCTCTTCTTCCACCACCCCCATGATATGAATGTAGGTATGCTTGAAGTTGTCCCAGAGGCTCCTTACACTATCCTTTTTTTATTTTATTCTTTTCTCTTTTTGTTGTTCTGATTGGGTGTATTTGCTTTCTTATATTCCAAATCACTGATCGTTCTTGGCTTCATCTACTCTACTGTTGGTTCCCTATAAATTGTTCTTCTTTTCAGGTATTGTATCCTTCATCTCTGACTGGTTCTTTTTTATGGTTTCCATGTTTCTTTCTATGCTATTGAAGTTCTTTGAGTATCCTTATTGCCATTGATTTGAACTCTGCATCTAGTAGATTGCTTGTCTCCATTTTTTTTTTTTTTTAGTTCTTTCCTGAGTTTTGTTCTGTTCTTTCATTTGAGACATGTTTCTTTGTCTCTTCATTTTGGCAGCCTCCCTGTGTTTGTTTCTGTGTGTTAGGTAGGGCTACTATGTCTCCCAGGCTTGGTACAGTGGACTAATGTAGTAGGTGTTCTATAGGTTCCAAACTGGGCACTCCAAGTGTTCCTCCCCTTACCCAACATGTGAGCTGTTACACCCTTCTGTTGTAGTTGAGCCTTGATGGGTGTTGGCATGTCAATGGGAGGGATTTACCCCCAGGCTGATCAGCTCTAACCACAGACCACTGAGCATTGTGGAGGAGGATCAGCTGTGCAAGGGCCCACTCCACAGAGTAGGACTTACTTAAGCAGGGCTCTGGTGCCTGCTGAGTCAGCCCCTTGAGTGTGTCACTTGTGGAGGCAGTTGGGTGGTGCTTGATCATGGTCTGAAGCTGTCCACTGGGTGCACTGGCTCTGGGGCCTCCTGGGAAGTGTAGGCCTAGATCAGCCACTTCCTGTGCTATGCTCAAGGACACCTGGCATGGGCTACAAATGGCTGCTACTTGTGCTGTGCTTGGAAGTGCCAGGTGGAGGCCAAGGTGGGAGCCAAGGCTGTCTGCTGCTAGTGCCAGGCCTGGGGCCACTTAGTGAGAGGAACAAGGCACACTGAGGCCAGAAGCTGTTTTATTTGAGAGCTTTTAGGGAAGTCTGAAACATGAATGGAGACAGGCTATTCATATGGAAAAACCACAGGAATCAGCTTGTGTGGGCCAGCAAGTTGGGTGGGGTCTCAGGGAATCGCCAGAGTGGGCAAACAGTGTGAGCCATGTAAATGAAGACTCAGCTATGGCTCCCACCTGCCAGCTCTGTAGGAAGGTAGGAGAAGGGGTCTCAGAAAGGGGCTTCTGACAACACTTCTTTTGACAGAAAGCTGTGTGCATGTCCCCACCACTGCCCCCCTCCGCCTCCCACTCTCCACACACATACACAGCTCTTGCCCTCCTGCCAGACAATTCACTTCCTCATCATATGTCTCCCTGGTGCCTTTCAAGCTGCTTCCCCAGCTGGAGCTCAAGGAAGTGAGTTTGAGTAAGTCCGTACACAAACCTTTTAAAAGGAGCTGTCTGGGAGTCCAACAGACTCTGTCTTAGCCACGATCTCTATTGTTTTTTATAGAGCTGGAACCCTGAGCTGGGAGCCTGTTGTTCAGCGTGGACCCCTCCCTCAGCCCAGTGGAATCTCCCCAATTTCACAGATAGATAATCACAGAAGTGAAACTTTTAAATGCAATGATATAGTTTTACTTTTTCAGTTAGCAATAAGTATTTTCTGATGGTGGTGTTGCTGGTGAATGTGCCATGAAATGTGCTTGTTCAGGTATTTCTATTGGCAGTCTAAATTGATTTAGTCCTTTTAGAAAGCAAGTCAGTAATTTTTGTGCCTTTAAAATTAACATATTTTAATCCCATACTTCCATTTGCAGCTTTATAAATAACTAGAGGCCCGGTGCACGAAATTCGTGCATAGGTAGGTCCCTAGACGTGGCCGGAGATCAGGGCCAATCAGGACCTTCCTTCTGGCTGCTGGCTGCTGGCCGGTGCCTTCCTTCATTCTGCACTGACCCCTGGTGGTCAGCGCACATCATAGCGAGCGGTTGAACTCCCAGTCTGTCAAACTCCTGAGGGGACAGTTTGCATATTAGCCTTTTATTATATAAGATAGTGGAAATGTTTAAACAGTTTAAATATTCAACAACTAAGCTGCTGGTATCTCCCATAGCAATAGGTAGTCATACAAGACTTATTTATGAAGACTTCATAGTAATTAGAGGATATATTTTTGAAGTGAAAAGAGAAAAATAGAAAGTTATTATACTATTTGAGCACAACTATATAAGCCAATATGCATAGAAAAAAAGCTGTAAAAGAATACATTATAAAATGGTAATAATGGTTACTTCAGGCATGTTTTTCACTAGTTTGTTTTCCTCATTCTTCTGTACACCACTGTATTTCGAGTAGGTACAGAGCACAGTCCTAGATATTAATAGACACTTCAGTCAGTATTTAAGTGAATGAATTTCTGTAAGCATGAATTACTTTTACATTGAAAGAAATCTGAATACAATCTACATCTAAATTAAGAAAAGTGTGGGAAGCACTCTAGAAAGAAACCTTAATACTATCTTACACTTAGATTTCTAGAATTCAAAATTTTTTCACAGTTCTATTTTGTATGATCCTTTTCTATTAATAACATCACTTGCCTAAGTTAGAAATTTCTGTTGACCTTGACTCTGACCTATCAACTCCAACTGATCATCAGGTTTTGGGTTTTCCTTCTTAGAAATGTCTCCTGATGCCATCTCCATCCTTTCATAGTCACTGCCTTAGTTTCCTCCTTTCCATATCACTGCATATCCCAATCAATCCACTTTTCTCTTTTACTTTCCACACTGCTGCCAAAATTAGGAGACATGTAAGTAACTAGGATTTTGTGAATATGCCATAATAAATAGGTTCTGTAGAAGAGAGAGATTGACACTACTTTTACACAGCTGCCAAAATATCACCCCAAAAATTAAAGCTCAGTAATTCCTTATCACCTGCATTGCTGCTTCTCAAGCCTTGGGTATATAAGAATCATCTGGGGAAACCTATCAAAATGTGAATTACCCAGCCTGACTGGTGTGGCTCAGTGGTTGGGTGGTTGACCCATGTACCAGGAGGTCACCGTTGGATTCCTGGTCAGAGCACATGCTGGGGTTCTAGGCTCAATCCCCAGAAGGGGATGTGCAGGAGGCAGCTGATCAATGATTCCCTCTCATCATTGATGTTTCTATCCCTCTCACCCTCTCTCTGAAGTCAATAAAAGCATGTTTAATAGAAAGCAATGACATTGAAAAAAAAAAAAGTGAGTTACTCAGACCCTACAAAATCTGATTCTGTGGATCCATGGGCCTGGGAATATGCATTTTAACAAGCCTTCCCATTCTTTTCTTTTTAAATACATTTTATTGATTATTTTACAGAGACGAAGGGAGAGGGATAGAGAGTTAGAAACATCGATGAGAGAGAAACATTGATCAGCTGCCTCCTGCACAACCCCCACTGGGGATATGCCCGCAACCAAGGTACATGCCCTTGACCAGAATCGAACCTGGGACCCTTGAGTCCGCAGGCCGACGCTCTATCCACTGAGCCAAACCGGTCAGGGCAAGCCTTCCCATTCTTGGTCCTCATTCATGTGATCCTAGGACAAGGATTTGAGGAACACTGACCTTGGAATAAAGTGCAAGCTCATCAGTTTACTGTAGTTCTCCTCATAGTTTGGTACTAGCCCATATTTCTGTATGCGATGTGATATATATATATAATTTTCTCCTCACTGAACACCTTACAACCCAGCCATTTTGAACTGCCTCAGACTTACCTTGGCCTTTCTAGACTCGTGTGCTTGTTGTGCCCGTGTTCCTGCCGCTCAGAACCCCTTTTATTATGACTGTTTCTACTCAATAACTGTGGACCTAGCACACTGTCTTCAGCTTCTAGTAATCTGTATAAAGTATTCCTGGACTCAGTTCTCCTTGCAGAGTGGATCTCTCCCTCCTCTGTATTTCCCTAGCTTCTATTTATTACAACAAACACAAAGTGTTGCTTACTTACATATGTGTCTTCCTCAATAGATTATTAGCCTCTTGAGGTCAGGGATGTATCTTGTCCCTCTATCATAATCCTGGCACAGAATAATTGCGTAATGTTTGTCATGTGATTTAACAATCCAATAAAGAATGCAAGGAAGGAGTGATTAGTCTAATTTTTCAGTAAGAAAATAGGTCTCTAATTATTAAGCATTTGCCTATAATTACTCAGCTTGTAAGTATAGACTTGAGATTTATACACAAGAAATCTGTCTTCCTTTCTGATTTTAAATTTTACAGAAAAGGTACAATATCACAGTAAAATAATACACACACATATTCCTTTTTAAGCTTCACCCCCCCCCTCCTTGTCCCCCCGCTCACATATTAATTGATCTTTTATCAATTTGGAGAGAAATGATATTTTAATAAACTTTTTCATCAGTCCTATTTTATAAAATAATACTTATTCACCCAAAGCAGGAACTAATTACTGCACATTAAACTGTCTTTCAGTTTCATAACCACCTCCTCTACTCTGCTTTGTGATTCTTATTTGTATCTTTTGCAGAAATTTGGAACCTAATGGGGTAGCCACAAATACTTTTTAAAAGTTAAACTCAACTGATATTTAGGTAGGTAACATCTAATTCTGTAACAATTAAGACAAAAGTGTAAGTATTCAGTGGCTTTCCATCATATTTTTTAAAGCTTGATTTCCAAAGTTTAAACTTCAGTCTTTAGGTGTTGATGGAAATCAACCACCAGCTGCAAAGTTCAGATCCACTATGCCATAGAATACATGTAGCTATGGCTTAAGCCAAATGTTAGCAATGAAATATTTAGTAGCAACTGTTCTTTTAAAAGAAACATTTTAGATAATTAGAGTCATCTTATAATATCCTTATACCCAGCTGTTAGCTTTTCACTTTTTCTGCCAATATTTCTAGAACTGAAATCAAGAAAATGGAAATTTGGGTAGCATACTTTGAAATACACTACATACTTGAAAAACTAGACCACCAACTTATACCATACACAAAAATAAACTCAAAATGGATAAAGTACTTAAATGTAAGACGGGAAACCATAAAAATACTAGAGGAATCCAAAGGCAACAAAATCTCAGACATGTGCCAAAGCAATTTCTTCACTGATACAGCTCCTAGGGCATTGGAAACTAAAGAGAAAATAAACAAATGGGACTACATCAAAATAAAAAGTTTCTGCACAGCAAAAGAAACCATCAACAAAACAACGAGAAAACCCACTGTGTGGGAAAACATATTTACCAATGTCATATCTGATAAGGGCCTAATCTCCAAAATTTATAGGGAACTCACACAACTTAACAAATGACAGAGT
>NW_006295391.1:1502620-1503042 GCF_000327345.1 Myotis davidii | reverse complement strand
AAAAAGAAGGAATTCTTACCATTTGCAACAGCATGGATGGAACTGGAGAAAATTATGCTAAGTGAAATAAGCCAATCAATGAAAGAAAAAAACCCACCTGATCTCACTCATCTAATCTAATAAAAGAGAAACATGCAAATTGACCATACCTCCGCTATGCCCCAAGCCATGCCCACCAGCCAGTCAGAGCAACTATATTGTGTTAACAAATTAACACAACCAAGATGGCGGCTGGCAGCCACGGAGCTGGAGCAAGTAGGAGGCTTGGTTGCCTCAGCAATGGAGGAAGCCAAGCTTCCCGTCTGCCCTGGCCGGCTGCAGCATCCGCTCAAGGCAACAAAGTTTCAATTATAGAAGATAAATATATCCCAGATACCTACTTCCAGCCAGCCTCCACTGAGAGCTTGGGTGGCTGGGGGGCG
>NW_006295391.1:1473317-1501626 GCF_000327345.1 Myotis davidii | reverse complement strand
GGACCTGAGACAGAGGGGGGTAAGAGATCAACTGAAGGACTTGTATGCATGCATATAAGCATAACCAATGGACACAAGACACTGGGGGGTAGGAGAGTCCAGGGGAAGGTCAAGGGGAGGAAAAAGAAAGAGACATATGTAATACTCTGTAATACTTCAAGCAATAAAACAAAATTTAAAAAAAATTTTAAAAAAAGAAAAATTGTTATATCTTATAAAGATTTCCAAATAGAGTTTCTCAGTGTCTAAAAAATTATAAAAAGCAAATAGCTATAATAACCCTCTCAAATATTAAGTTGAAATCTATACATTAGTAAGCAATAAGAGGATTTCAGGAATTGAAGAATTGCCTCTCTGATAGCCACTGGACTTAAAGATTATCAAAGTAAACTTGAGCATTTTAATTTCATTTTTGAAATTTCCTGCTACTTTTTCACTTTGCTACCATATTTTATCAGCATCTCACTATATCCTTCCATCCTCCCTTTCTTTAAAAATCTTTATTGTTGAAAGTATTATATATGTCCTCCTTTTCCTTGCTTTAACCACCTCCAGCCCACCCCTCCCCCTGCTACCCCAGACCTCACCACCTCACTGTCTGCATCCCTGGGTTAGGCATATATGCATACAAGGTCTTTGGTCAGTTACCTCCAACCCACCCTTATCCTTCTTCCCTCCAAGATGCCTCACTCTGTTCCATGCTTCCATGTTTCTGGACCCACTCCATTCATCAGTTTATTTTGTTAATTAGATTCCCTATATGTGTGAGATCATGTGATACTTGTCTTTCTCTACCTGATTCCACCAGTCTGCATTCCCACCAGCAGTATACTAGGATTCACTTTTTTCCACACCCTCACCAACCCTTGTCATTTGTTGGTAGTAACTGTTCTGACAGGTGTGAGGTGATACCTCATTGTCATATTAATTTGCATCTTACTGATGATCATTGACTTTGAGCATTTTTTCACGTCTCTTGGCCATCTGGAGCAGTGTCTATTTAGGTCCTTTGCCCATTTTTAATTGGATTGTTGTCTTCCTTTTGTTAAGTTGTATGAGTTCCTTATATATTTTGGATATTAACCTTTTGTCAGATGTATCATTGCCAAATATGTTCTTTCATACAGTGGGTTCCCTTTTCATTTTGTTGATGGTCTCTTTTGCTGCTCAGAAGCCTTCCATTTTGATTTAACCCCATTTGTTTATTTTCTCCTTAGTTTACTTTGTCCTAGGAAATGTATCCATAAACATATTTCTATGAGAGATGTCTGAGATTTTGCTGCCTATGGTTTCTTCTAGGATTTTTATGGTTTCCCAACTTACATTTAAGTGTTTTATCCATTTTGAGTTTATTATTGTGTATGGTGTAAGTTGGTGGTCTAGTTTCAATTTTTTGCATGTATCGGTCCAATTCTCCCAACACCATTTGTTAAAGAAACTGTCTTGACTCCATTTGTCAAATATTAATTGAGCATAATGGCTTGGGTCCATTTCTAGGTTCTCTGTTCCATTGATCTATATGACTGTTCCTGTGCCAGTACCAGGCTGGTTTGATTATGGTGGCTTTGTAGTATACCTTGATATATGGTATTGTGATTCCTCCAACTTAGTTCTTCTTTCTCAGAATTGCTTCAGGGTCTTTTTTGGTTTCATACAAATTTTTGGAGTATTTGTTCCAGGTCTGTGAAATAGGCTGTTGGTATTTTAATAGGGATTGCATTAAATCTGTAGATTGCCTTGGGTAGTATGGACATTTTAATGATGTTGATTCTACCAATCCATTAACACAGAATATTCTTCCACTGAGGAACATTGAGAAATAGACTTAGATAAGTGAAAATAGATACTTTGATAGGAAGACTATCTTGTGAAAATGTCAGTTCTCCCTAAATTAGTATAGATCAAAGTTTCTCAATCAAAATGCCACCAAGTTTTTGCTTTGATCTTTTTTTGAACTTAACAAAATTATTATGGAGTTAATCTGGTATTATAAACCAAGTTTTAATGAGAAAGGAAGGCATTTGGGCTAAACTTAAAGGATAGGTATGGCGGAAATAGCAACAAATGGAAATAGATGTAAAAGAAAATCATAGACCCTATTTACAAATGCAAAAAAGAAGATTGATCCAATAAGGTTAGAGCTTGGAGGGTGTTGAGGGGTGGGGAGAGAGGAAGAGGAGAGCATAGTTGTGGTGAGGCTCTGAGTTTCAGACATACGTAATCTGTAGATATTAAAGTCACCATATTTTAATTAGGTAGCAGTGTGATTAGGTATGTAATGACACTGTGGATAATGAATTGGGGAGTGGGAATCCTCTAATGACACTGGTTAATGAATTGGGGAAGGGAGAAAGTGAATAATGTGCGCTTCCAGGTCTTTTTGTCTTAGTGCATACTGCCCACTTTATCATTCTGCCCTTCTCCTCATTCTGTACCTGTCAGAAATCCTTTTCATTTATTAAGTGTGACTCCCTTAAACACACACACACACACACACACACACACACACACACTTTCTCCTGTAATTACTACATTCTTCCTTATAGGTTGGGTAATAAAGTTTGGAACTCTGTCCTTTTCACATTCATTTCTGTACTGTATACGTATGAATGATATTTTTCCCTCTCATTTTCATTACACATGCCTTCACTTTAATTGCCAATGTCTTATAGATAGCAATTGCTTAATGAATGCTTGTAGAATTAGAGACAGGTCAGTATTACACATGAGAACTATGTAGGGTTTATACATGATAGAGACAATGGCTAAAAAGAAAAAAAAAATGTGATGAATTTGAGGGCGATTTAATGGGTGGAAATGACATCATGCAAGAGGAATTGATAACTCCAAAGAGTCTAACCTTGGAGATTGAGAGAGCAGTGATGTCATGAAAAATGCCCACATTTGAGTAATTAACAGATTAAGAGATACCAACAAAAGAATAAAGGAGGCCAGAAAAATTATCATAGAAAGATTATTTTGACTTTTGTTGAGGAGTTTGTGGGGGGGAGGAATTTAATTACATCGTTTACAGCATCAATAGGTCCTTACCTTTGTAACTTTGACCTTTTAATAAGGAAAATGCTCTTTTATTTTTTAAAATATATTTTTGTTGATTTTAGAGAGGAGGGGAGAATGAGAGAGTGATAGAAACAATAATGATGAGAGAGAATCATTGATTGGCTGCTTCCTGCATGCCCCTTACTGGGGATCAAGCCTGCAACCCAAGCATGTGCCCTGACTGGGAATCAAACCATGACCTCCTGGTTCATATATTGACACTCAGCCACTGAGCCACACTGGCCGGGCATTAAGGAAAATATTTTAAGATGAGATATAAAATATGAACCTGAAAACTTTTTAACATTTAATATTATGGAAATAAATATCCACTTTTAGAATATTTTCTATGTATATTGCAATGACTTTGTAATAGATGCTGAGCCAAATAGTAAGGGAGAAGTGAGTGTGTGTGTGTGTTGCGGGGAGGAGGTGAGGGAGAGGGCAGCGCATATATTTTATCCTGAGAAAATGACATCCTGACAGGATAGAAAAACTAAGGACCAGACTGAAAATGGCTAGACTCAAGGTTTTTTTTCTGTCACCACACACCAGATATAGAGAGTAGTAAAAGCAGACAGATGGACAGTTATGCTAGTTTTGGAGTGTTCACATAGAGAAAAGAAACATTCTGTTCCTTTTATTCAGAAAAGGAATTTCTAGTCTAAATTATTGGTTTCAGTAACATTTCATATTCTGATCAAAGAAACATTATTTTTTTTACCCTGGAGATAATGACTCATGCTTTTCTCGGAATTTTGCTTTTGTGGAAACTAAAGTGCAGTCATAAATACAGCACTGTTATTTGTATCTTAGTGCTAGTGATACTGTTGTGAGTAGACTACTAATAGGTAAGAACACTAGTATTATAAAACCCATTTTAACAAAGAAACCAAGCATGAGTTTTAATTAGTCAATTTCTAGAGATGTGAAAGTAGGTTTTTTAAACTAATAAGCAAATTATTAGGATTTTTGTCAATTAAGCTATAAAAATAGAACCCATACTTTCATCTTAAAAAAAAAAACTATCATTTTGAGGGTCTTTGACAGAAGGTAAATTTCTGACTTCCAATAATGACAGTGAAAATATTATAAATAAATTTTCCTGTCTCTTCCTTTTGCCCCTCACAATTGTTACAAGAGTATCAAAGTATAATCACATTAGATCATAAATAGTGATCAAATAGAGATTATTGGTATTGACTAGATGAAGTTAAAAGCTTATGTTCCAGTTTTAACCTAATCTTCCAATTTAAGAACTAGAGCTGTGGGTGTGCCTTTATGTACTATAGTAGATGTTCTCACTCTGAGTTTTCATCATATCAGAATTCTCCATCATGTGTCCATCGCTGCAATAGCCATTATGGGGCGACACACACAAAAGTGTCTGTTGATGATCCCTACAGCTCTCTCCAACCGCGTATCTCTTCACTTCAACCTTTGCAGTCATGCCCCTTCCTGGGATACTACTCCTCAGGGAAGGTTTATATTTTTAAGTTTCCTTTTTCAAACTTAAACTCCCTCTGTGCTTTTATTATAATTTCATTAAAATTAGCTAATGAATCATAATGTGTGAGGCAGTTGTTGGGATAATGACATGTTAACTAATTTAGAAGTTTTTATCAGTTGATACATTTTTAAGGAAGCACTTTAACTTACTGCAATATTATGAGGTAATTTATTATTTAATCGTATGCCTTAGGTGGTCAGCTGATGACATATTGAGCATCAATGAATGAGCATGTTAATGTACTTACTGATAATTTATGTTGCCGTTTTTACACAGTTACACCCATTTCAGTTTGTTATTCTCATTGCTCTCATTTTAAGATATAGTAACTATAATTTCCCAAGTGCTTGGTACATTGTACTACATCAAGTATAAGTGAACAATAAATATTTGAAAGGGCAGAGTAAAGACTGTCTTGTAACCTTCTCTCCCATTGTTAAGTACATTCTGAAATAACATTGCCCATATTATAATAGCTAAAAAATTTTGTAATTTTTAAAATATCTGTGACTTGCTTAGCCAGTGTGGCTCAGTTGGTTGAGCATTGTCCCGTGCACCAAGAGGTCGCAGGTTCAATTTCCAGTCAAAGCATGTGGCCGGGTTGCCACCTCAATTCCCAGTAGGGGGATCAATGTTTCTATCTTTCCCTCTCCCTTCCTCTCTCTCTAAAATCAATAAAAAATATATCTGTGGCTCCACACTGTTGTCAGTCATTCATAGGACTGCTTCTTACATCTTGGGTGGGTGACACTTGTACTGAAATTAAGCTACCCTGTATCTGATTGCTACATTACTTCAAATTTTGCTTTAGTGAAGTAGCCCTTTTATCAGAAATCAAATACTGAAGGGTGATAAATCACTATTGAAATTGGTCAATAATTGCTCACAATAGGGTTTTTCACTATTAGTGTAATATTAAAATATTCTTTTATTTCCAGAAAGGGAGCAAATGGCAAACAATTGCATCAAAATTAATGTTATTGTTTGGTCTTTTTCATTAAAAGAGCAAAGTTTTAAAATCAGGTTTCTACTATATTTCATCCAATGTTGTGGCATCCATCTGGAAATGTATTGTTACCTATGGATATACTTGGGTAGTGTTCACTGAACAAATAATATAGTTTAATCTAAAGAAACGGAACATTTACAAGTAGCTCTTTATGTGTTCATCTGCTTAAGTTAAGTAAAACTGGGGAATACTTGCTTTAACCAATAAATTTGGCATGTGAAATGGGCAGATTAAAAATAGACACTAAGCCTGGCTGGTGTGGCTCAGTGGATGAGCGTCAGATGCCTATGAAGCAGGAAATCACAGTTCAATTCCCAGTCAGGGCACATGCTGGGGTTGCAGGCTCAGTTCCCAATGTGGGTGTGCAGGAGGCAGCAGACCAGCGATTCTCTCTTATCATTGATGTTTCTATCTCCCTCTCTCTTCCTCTCTGAAATCAATTAAAATATCTATATATTTTAAAAGAATAAACATTTTGACCAGTTTGAGTGAAATTTCATGAAATAACATTTTAATGCCCTATACATTCTTTTCTTTGTGTCTATTTGTAAGAATGCCAATACTTTATCAATAGGTATGGTATAAGAGAAACACTACTTGAAGAGATTACAATAATGACCTCTAAGAAAAGAAATGAGGTCAAACACGAAGGTTGAGATTGTGATTTGGGGTCAAAAGGGATAATAGCATGGGTCGATAAATAACTTAGACAAAAATGTCAGGGACCTAAGTATTGGTATGATAACCAAGGATACTCAGTGCATCTCAAGATAGATTTTTGTAGTCTAATTAAACGCCTTGTAAACTAAAATATGTTTTCATGACACTTGTAGTCCACTTGCGCATAATTATGTAATGTAGCCATTTGGGATTATGCCTTGGCATGAATGAAACTAAAAGCAAGGTCCTTCTGGTGTTTTTGGTTAAGTTCATTGGATAATACCTGTTTCCACAGAATATACTACTAAAATTGGGATGACAACAGAAGACTAGCATGGCCCTGTGTAAGCTTGATACACACATTCAAGAGATACTCCATATTTTTAAGCGAATGTTTTTATTTGATTCATTTACTAGCAGACTGTTTTCCTGATTCAAAGCAAATTGATGGAGTCCATTTACATTTCCTCCTCAGCCTGCCAGTATTGGCAGAATCCCCGCTGTAATCACTGCAGCACAGTCCAGATCTTGTCATTTCATTTTGAAAATGTTACCCTTGCCACAGCCAGTGACAGCAACGATATGTGAATATCTTCTTTGTTCATTGTTTGTGCATGGTAGTATGTAGTCATAGGCACAGACACATAGCTGCAGTTTTATGACACATGGCCTCGGGAAATAGGAAAATCTATTGAAGACCAGAGACTGTAATGGAGCTTTATGATTGGTCTTTGATTCGCTCTCCCAAATCAATTTGGCCTTCTGGCAGATAGCAAAGATATGTTAAGTCTGGGATGTTGAGTTGATCAAAAGTGAAAATAATACTCCAAAGCAAAGAGACCTATGAAATATATCTGGATGCAATTAAGTGAAAGTATTGTGTCTACTAGTAGCCCCAAAGTTGCTAGCTCCATCTTTGTTGGACTAGTCCAGTGGTCAGCAAACTGCAGCCCTTTGAGTGTGGCTCTTCCACAAAATACCACGTGCAGGCGCGCGTGTACAGTGCAATTGAAACTTCGTGGCCACACTCAAGGGGCCAAAGAGCCACATGTGGCTCACGAGCTGCAGTTTGCCGACCACTGGACTAGACTGAAAACTTACTGTTTTGGCGTTTTGGACTTTGTTTGTTCGTTTGTTTGCTTCTCTGTGGACACAAACTGCCTGTTCTGTGCAAGGAAATAGAGTGACAGTTTCTACTGAGGAACCTGTAGCTGACCCAAGTTGTACTTTGCTTATAATGGCGGTATAGAGTTGGTATGCAAGACTTAACCTTTTGCCATTGTCAAGAAAGACTATGTTTATCTGTGGGGTGCAGACAAGTTTTAACGTATATGGACCCTGGAGGGGTACCACCAGAAGGACTAGAATTTGACTAGAAGTCTCAATAATGACTAAATTGTTTTCATCCCATGACACAAGGAAATACGGTAACCATTCATTTTTGATGAAGAGAGAAAAAGGCAAAGGGAACAGTGTGAAGCAGCTGTTTTCCAAAAGTTCATGCACCCTCACCCATACAGGAAGACTTGAAAGAAGGTTATTGAAGTATTCAAAACCATGGAAAGGCTTATGAAGGCATTACTCTATACCAGAAAGAAACACAAGAGGAAAGGCCACTTGATAAACTTCAGGGAAAGACGTTCTCTTTCCCGATGGCTTATGGAAACATCTTGCCTTTTGCTTGCTTATTACAGGTCTTTAAAAGAATCAAGTCAAGTAAGCTGGAAGATACGTTGCTGGTATTACCTTTTTGTAGATGTTCTTAATTTCATTAAAATGTTGAATTTCTATATTCTAAAACTCTTCATGAATTTATCTAGCCAGACCCTAGATCATGTACTCTTTTGTCTCTTCTTTCTCTTTAGATAACAGCATCTGAGAAAAAACTATTTTATAACAGCATCTGGGAAATAACTATATAAATAAGCGAAGTCCAGGATGGTGTTAGCTTCATTAGGGCAAGAAAGAGTGAAGTTATTTTTGGCGAAGCCTCCAGACTTTTGAAAGAAAAAGAGAGGAGAGTTAGTTCTAATACTGACTTTAAGCTGAAAAGTAGAGTCCTTTCATACTTTTTTCTTAAGTGAATCCATCAATCAAGAAAGGAACAATGTGTGGTTGGCGTCATTTGTGTAATTCCAAGTAATAAATGGATTTTTTTCCTGAAGTATGTGGGACATGGGTCTCATTTGTCAAGGGGAATTACATAGGACTTTGTGCCCCAATTTTTGGTTATCATCAGTAATAAGTTTGGTTCTAAACTTTTACTTGTAAAGGATTGAGCTTTCATTTCTCTTTATCTTCCTTTGGAGCTAACATTTTTGCTTAGCAGGAAGTTGGAGTAGTATTTCCAGACCCTCTTCATATTTTTCATTTCCTTCATAGTAGGCTATTTTGCTTGCTGGGCTGGTATTTTCATTGATCTCATTGGTTAAATTTTCATGGAGGCAGTCAGGTGCATAAATAGGCTTCTGTTTTCATTGTCTTGTTTCTCTGTTTATATAAAAGATACTACTTTGTAATTATTTTATAAGGAAAGTATCTTTTTCTCATTAAAATTCATAGTGTATCTAATAGCTAATATTATTTATTAATCTGCACCTTCTTACTGGGTCTTACGTTTGTTTGCCACTTTTGATTCTGCTACTTATACTGGATTCTTTTAACCCACCTTAATAAAGTCCTGTTCACATTTATTGATAATTAAAAGTCTGCATTGGTATGGACATTACTGGCTTAGACCTTAATTGTTTGTCATTATTTTTAAAAATCCATTAGCACAGACTCTTTCTAAACCCATCCATGGACCTGATATTAGGGGACCCTTGTCTTAACTAATTCATTAAATCTCTGAAATGTATTTTCATAGCATCTTTCATCACACTATGAATTTAATAGTGAGAATGAATTGCATCTCCTACTAAAGGATTTGAATTTTCTACGTATTGGTCATGAAAACTATTTTCTACCCTGAGGTTTTTAAGGTCTCTCTTAATTACTAAAAAGGATGAGTTAAAGCTGTTTTCTCATGGTTAGCTTGTAAAGGTCAGTGAAGGACAGCACTTTGAAAGAAATAGATAATACTCATCCTTCAGAGCTAGTGTATATTACAGCTGTCCCTTTGGACTCATTCCAACAACAGCTCAGTGACTCTTGGAGGAAGAGAATTTTTAGAGGCTTTAACTGGGGCTCAGGAAAATTATACTGAAAGACACTTGCTTCCATGCATATCTACTGTAGTGTAAAAATCATGCTTCTTATCCCTCAGATGCAGTTATTCTCTCAATGCTTTTGATTATCTTTTACAAGGTATCTTCATCCACTCTTTCTTGCTATTACTATTGCTTCTTTGTTCAGACCCTTGCTACCTTTTCCCTGAGATAATTTCAACAATTTAGTTTTCCTACTTATTCCCCTATACTCCAGGACTACGATGACTGACTCAGAAAAAGACCTCTCTTGGAAAAGTTCACAATCTAGCAGGAAGTCAAATATGGATGTAGATAATTTTAATAAGAATGTATTAAGGTATAATTATATAAATACATGTAAGAGGCTGGGTAACATTTTTTAAAGGGAGTACTTAACACTGGAAATATTTAAAGTAACTTTTAAGGAAAGTAGTCTGACCATAGAATTATCAATCCAGATTTTAATCATTTTATTTCTGTAGCAAGTGTGGAGGCAAGTTTTGTTTTCTTATTCTAAATCAAACTAAACTAAGGTTTTATTTGGTAATTAAAACAAAACAAAACAGGAAATCTTATTTTCTAGTTAATGAACAAATAGATACAACTGAGTTAGCCACAACACTACATGTTAATGTTTTCCTGTTGACCTGTCTGAGAATGAGGGTGGACATATCTTGTCAACATACATCTAAATATACATATTTATAAATGTATCTGTTAAATCAGATGTAAGTATTTGTAAACCTTTGGTCATTCAATAAACATTTATGTAGCTTCTGTATTTATAGACCATAGCTATCCAGAAAATACAAGCTGCTTCTTTTAGCAAATTGTGGCTGTTTGAGATGATTAAGCTGCCAATGGAGTCAATATAGATATCCCCTAAATTTGCAAGTGTACACTTCAATATAGCTTTCTTATATTTAGTGATTTTTATGATGAACATATAATATTGATATTTAAATACAAATAACTGTTTGAAACATACTGCACTTCTGAAATTAAAACCAGAATTTAAAATATCTGAAATATACGTTATGTATATTTTTAATTACATTTTTGGGGGTAACATTAATTAATAAGATTATATAAGTTTCAAGTGTGCAGTTCTATATATTGTACATATATTCTATATATTATGTATACTGGTGTACTAGAGGCCGTGCACTGGTGGGGTCCCTCAGCCTGGCCTGCGCCCTCTTGTAATCCAGGACCCTTTGGAGGATGTCAGAGAGCCAGTTTCGGCCTGATCCCCACAGGCCAGGCCGAGGGACTCCACCGGTGCACGAATCCGTGCGTTGGGCCTCTAGTATGCATATAAGATCTTTGGTTAATCTCTTCTTGCCTTCCCTCCTTCCCTCTGAGATTCATCAGTCTGTTCCATGGTTCCATGCCTGTGGTTTCCACTCCTGTGTTGAGTGTCTGCCCCCTGGTGGTCACTACACATCATAGCAACGGTCAGACAGTCGCTTAGGCTTTAATATATATAGATTGCACTGTGTGCTCACCACCCAAAGTCTAGTCTCCTTGTGTCACCATATATTTGACCACCTTTACCCTCTTCAATCACTTTATGTATATTTTAAAGTAATCGGGTCAGTCCAGCCAGTGTGGCTCAGTGATTGAGCATTGACCCATGAACCAGAAGGTCATAGTTCGATTCTCAGTCAGGGTTCATGCCCAGGTTGCAGGCTTGTTCCCCAGAAAGGGGCATGCAGGAGACAGCAGATCAATGATTTCTTCTCATCATTGATGTTTCAATCTCTCTTTCCCCCTCCCTTCTTCTCTGAAAAAGTAAGGAAAAGTCTCTGCAGTGTAAGGCTGCATTTATAGAAACCATAGTGACCTGGTGCATGCATTCATGCACATTGAAAGGAAATTAATTAGAAGAAATATTTTAATATCGCTATTCGCCCTTTCTCTATAATAGAAGTGTCAACCAAATTCACGATCAACAATGACAGATCAAAACACAAGCGTGCAATTGGCACCAGCGAGAACTTTACATGTATCATGCATGTGTGAGTCAACAGCCTTTTATCGTATACAATAGGCCCGGTGCACAAAATTTGTGCATGGGGGGTGGGGGGTGTACCTCAGCCCAGCCTGCACTCTCTCCAGTCTGGAACCCCTCTGGGGATGTCCGACTGCCAGTTTAGGCAGTCCGACATTCCTCTCACAACCCGGGACTGCTGGCTCCTAGCTGCTCACCTCCCTGCCTGATTGCCCCTAACTGCTTCTGCCTGTCAGCCTGATCACTCTCTAACTGCTCCCCTGCTGGCCTGATTGATGCCTAACTGTTCCCCTGCTGGCCTGATCGTCCCCAACTGCCCTCCCCTGCCAACCTGATCACCCCCAATTGCCCTCCCCTGCCAGCCTGATCATCCCAAAGTGCCTTCCCCTGCTGCAAATCGCCTCCTTCGCTGGGACCTGCCTCCTCCGCAGGAGGCAGCGGAGACGCAGGGACAGGCCTCCTCCATGTGGCGCAGAGCTGCAGGATCCCCAGGCCTCACCGCGCGGAGCGGCCACCGGGCCCCACCTCCGCTGTGCACAACTGCCCTCCTCTGCAGAGGGCAGTTGGGGGGGCTGGGATCATGCAAGTGCATGACGCCACCTTGGGTTTTATTATATGGGATAATAAAAGCCTAGTATGCTAAGTGTCCGACTGTTCGTTCGAGCAGTCTGACCACCAGGGGACAGACACTCCAACTGGTTGGTTAGCTTGCTATTGGGGTCTGGCCAATTGGGACTGGGGAAGACAGGCCAGACATGCCCTGGAGCCCTCCCGCGGTTCCTCCCCTGCCAGCCAACCTCCCGCAGTCCCTCCCTGGTGGGCCAGCCCCAATCAGGACTGGGCGAGATGGCCCCAATCGGCCCCAATCAGGACTGGGTAAGATGGGCCAGACATACCCTGGAGCCCTTCCGCAGTTCCTCCCCGGCCTTGATCGTGCACCAGTAGGCTCCCTCAGCCTGGCCTGAGCTCTCTCGCAATCCAGGACCCCTCAGGAGATGTTGGAGAGCCGCTTTTGGCCCAATCCCCACAGGCCAGGCTGAAGGACCCCACTGGTGCATGAATCCATGCACCAGGCCAGTAGTCCTATCTAATAAAGAGGTAATATGCAAATTGACCATCACTCCAACATACAACATGGCCGCCCCATGTAGACACAAGATGGCCAGCAGGGGGAGGGCAGTTGTGGGTGATCAGGCCAGCAGGGGAGGGCATTTGGGAGGGACCAGGCCTGCAGGAGAGGGCAGTTGGGGGCGACCAGGCCTGCAGGGGAGGGAAGTTGGGGGGAACCAGGCCTGCAGGGGAGGGCAGTGGGGGGGGACCAGGCCGGCAGGGGAGGGCAGTTAGGTGTCAATCAGGCTGGCAGGGGAATGGGTAGGGGGTGATCAGCCTGGCAGGCAGAAGTGGTTAGGGGCAATCAGGCAAGCAGGCAGGCCAGGTGAGCAATTGGGAGCCAGCAGTCTTGGATTGTGAGAGGGATGTTCGAATGCCCATTTTAGGCTTGATTCCACCGGGATCGGGCCTAAATGGGCAGTCAGATATTCCTCAAGGGGTCCCAGATTGGAGAGGGTGCAGGCTTGGCTGAGGGAACCCCCCACCCTGCACAAATTTCGTGTACTGGGCCTCTAGTCTCCTAATAAGACGCTGGCATACTGAAAGGGATAATCAGATCTTTTGGAAGGAGAGTTCAAATTTCAAAACTTTTCTCTGACTAGGTAGAACAAAGGGTAAAATATTTAACTGCAGTAGTATTTGACTGTATTCTGCACAATGAGAAAACCTGAAGTCATTTTCAAGGTCCACCATTCTTTTCAGTCGGGTCAAGTTTCTAAACTTCCTAAATCTCCATTTTCTGGCTAATGAAAAGAAAATAGGATTCCATCAAGTCTCCTATCTACCTACTCCAGGACTTCTGAGAGGATCAAATGAGATGAGGCATAAGAAAATGCTTCACAGACATTTGGTTAAAGTGTGAAATGTTTGCACCTAGCTATAAAGTAAGTCATGTTCCTGGGCTGAAGAAACTGTAAGGAGGCTAGTCATCACTAGGGAGAGGAAGCCTGGCGTTGCTACGTGACATCATTACCTGGTGCCCACAGCTGCCATTTCCGGGCTGGGCTGGGCTGTGGGCCGCGGTTTGCACCGTGGCATCTCAGCAGTGTCAGCTGCTATTTGGTGGGCTGTCACTCCGGGGTGGTGGCAGGGCCTGTGTCCCATTTGAGGGAAGCTGAGTGTTGCTTTGTGGGCACTAGGTCTGAGGTGCCAGTGTGTGTCATGGCAGGTTCTGCGTTGAAGATCTTCCCCCAGCGGTCAGTGCACATCATAGCAACCGGTCGGACACTTACCACATTAACCTTTTATATATATAGATCAGGGGTCCTCAAACTTTTTAAACAGAGGGCCAGTTCACTGTCCCTCAGACCGTTGGAGGGCCGGACTATAGTTTAAAAAAAACTATGAACAAATTCCTATGCACACTGCACATATCTAATTTTGAAGTAAAAAAAAACAAAATGGGACCAAATACAATATTTGTATTTGCATGTGGCCCGCGGGCCGTAGTTTGAGGACCCCTGATATAGATAATCTACAGTCAAGTAATAGTTTTTTGTACTCTTTGCCTTGGTGACATTGACTCTAGAGTATTGTATTAGATTTTTGTTGCTGCATTTTGAGATGAATTTAAGCAAAAGAACACATCTAATGAAGACAAAGAAGATGGTGATAAACTGTCTCACTTTCATTATAGCTAAGGGAATTGGGGGTAAAGAGACCTAGGGAAAATTCTTATCGCTGTCAAGTATGTGAAAAGATAGAGAAGGCAGACAGAACTGATTAAATGAAGTTTAGGAATAGCAATCTTTAGGAATAACTTTAGGAAAAATGTTTATATCAAGTAATGAGCTCCCAACAGTGGAAAATATCCAATTGACTTCTGAGAAACTTTCTATTTCAAGATTTTAATTTCATTGGCTAACATTAATGTTTTGTTTGTTTGTTTTCCCCCTAAAAGACTTAGTTTGCAAGTGTAGGCTTGCAAAGGTAAGGTTGGGGATAACTTATTAGCTGTTGTGCATTTGGAAATTCTCCCATTTATATCAGGTAATTCTAATATAATAAAGTTTTTCAGAAGTCAGCAGACTTTTTTTTTTATAATGGGTTGTAGTAAATATTTTAGACTTTGCAGGCTGCATGGGCTCTATAGCACCTGCGGAACTCTGTTGTTATAGTGCAAAAGCATCATTGACAATATATAACACAGTTTATTGGCTGTGTCCCAATTACATTTTATTTTCAAAAGCAGGTAATAACCTGGATTTGCACTGTGGGCCATAGTTTGATAGCCCTTGCTTTAAATGAAATCTGGAAATACCATTCTAAGTTAAGAAAGACTAAGTTAATAAAACAAATTGTCAAAATGTCTTTGTCTTACTGGACTAAAAGAATGCACATCAAATGTTCAAAATTTAAATTGCCCAATGCATTAAAAGTCAAATGACAGTGGAGAGTCTGAGACAATTTTATGCTGTTTATTTCTGCTCTTTTTTGGACTTAAAGGTATCTTTACTCTTGCTGAGCAAAACCATCTACTCCACTTGGACTGCTAATGCACACCCAGCCCAAGAAATAAATGCAGCTTCAGGCCTCATAAGAACCAAGAGACTTTCAGTGCCTCCTGCCCAAACAGTAATTTTAATGTCAGAATAAGGAAGTAAACAAAAATATCTGATCAGCAAAGTATCCGTTACGCATTTTGTGCTCCTAAGCGCGTGCTGGAGCGGTTCTCATATCATCATGTGGTCTGCGGCCTTTTGTTTATAGACTGTTACAAAATGGTGGTCAAGTGTTGATGCTGTCTAGAAATGAATAATAGAAAAGGAGGCTACATCATCAGGCCGGCTAGCCACAGCTGAGGACTACCATGGGACAACCATTAGCTGCTATAAAACAAAGGATAGGAGCAATTTTAAAAATACCATCTCCAATCTGGGTTTGTTGGTTTTAGGGCCAAAAATACCCTCAGACCCTTTGATAATACTGAAGAACTTTGCTATATTGTCTTTTAGTATAGGACAGTAATTAGTTTTATAATGAGGACTCTTCAAGAAAAGGGTAAATGGTGACTTATATATACTCTTTTAAGAAAATAGGATTAGTCCTGGCCAGTTTGCCCAGTGGTTATAGCATTAGACCAAAGGGTTGCAGCTTCAATCCCCGCCCCGGTCAGAACGTGTGCAGGAAGCAGCCAATATCTCTCTCTAGAGGCAACCAGTCAATGTGTCTCTCTCATATCATTGTTTCTCTCTCTGTGTCTCTCCCCCTCTTCCACTCTCTCTAAAAAAATCAGTAGAAAAAATATCCTCAGGTAGGGATATAAAAAAAGAAAATAGAATTGCCCCACTGAAATAACTTATCAATAGATGTATAAAAATTTAGGATAAGCAAAACCAATTTATTTCCTAAGAGTTCTGAATAGTTGTGATTTGTCAGCATATGAACATTTAGCCCTGGCATTCTGAACTCAAAAGCCCCATAGAGTGTTCCTTGACTCTTAAAGTGTTTTATTTTTAGCAGATACATTTTTGTGACCTCAAACCCCCAAAATGCAAATTTGTATATTAAATTTAATTTTCAAATAAGTTATTTTTCTTTGTAAATAGATTATGCGCTCGAATTTGGATAATTCAGCTTTTTCTATTAACATTTAATTTTCTATAATGTAAAGGCCCTTTTACTGAAAATATTATATGCTCTGACTTATTAACTTTAAGGATTTTGCTCCAAATTCAGAGAATTGAGAAGATATTTTTATACCTTGGCTTAACTTATTTGATTATATCCTATAGGTGAAAAGCAAAGTTTTAAAGAAATCTGAATTTTAAAATCATAAAAGTTTCATGTCATATTTTTGTTCAGAATACTTTTCAGGGACTCGCTTTTACTTAGGATGAACTATGTAATATTCAAACTTCTTAAGGTGGACTCTTGTATCCCCTGCCTACCTCTCACCCCACCTTCCCTGTCACATACCTTCCCTATTACCATGCACTCAGACTCAAGCAATAAAAAACATCTTGTATTGCTGGTAACAGGCTACATTCTTTCATGATCTGTGACTTTGCACACATACTCTTGTGGCAATCTAAAACACCCTCCTCTAGATATCCCATGCTCTAGCCACCCCTTCTCTGCAAACTCTCTACTAATCTATAATATTCTTCTTAAATTTTACCTCTGATGCCTTCCCTAACCTCCTCAGGCAATTGGAGATTTCTTGTGACTTTTTCCAAGTTTATGTTCTGTCTCATAACAATTTCCCGTTGTTAAGGTTGTTCTGTGTTTTGTCTTCCCCAATAAACTGTGAGTCCTTCAACAACCGAAGGGAAAGCATCTTATCTACCTTTGTTTTCATAGCATATTTAGCCAGGAGCCTAGCACAGATATTTCTCCAAAAACATGGGGTTGGCGGGGATGGAAAGCAAGGATTCCTCACACCTAAGCTGTAGATAGCTGTACCATTTAAATAGGAATATTAGGAGTCCAGGGAACTAGAAGCAGCTGCAAAGTACCAGCATCTGAGCCACTCACTACTATTCTAAACTTGTCTGTGAACCTTGCATTGCCAGTGCTCTTCAAGTCTCAGCTTTTGAAGTTGGTACAGCTTTATGAAGCTCCTTATTTATTTGCCTCCCTCAGTAAAAGAATCCAGACCCCTTTTTCCCATCCCTATCTGGTATCAGTCCTGGATAATTCATAATAGCTTGAAAAGATAATATAGGAATGCTTTACAGGTTTGTTAATAGTAATATTTAACACATTTATGGGTTGCTTACTGGGCAAATATCTTTGCTTACATGTTTTTCATATATCACCTTGTCTAATACAACAGTCTAAAGTATACACTGTATTTTTCCATGTATAAGATGCCCCCCACTTTTCCAACCCAAAATTAAGAAATCAATATTTTAAACATAAAACAGAACACACTTTTATTTAGTCGTTATCACATGTAATGTTTATATACCAGTACTGTGATATTGTGCAGCATATCACTTTATTCAGCCTCTGTTGCATCACTGCTCTCTTCTTCATCACTATTTGTTCCAGTCATATCAAGTTTTTCAACTTTTATTATATCACTGCTGTCTTCTGAGTCACTGTCTATATATGTGAGGTCATTCTCATAAACTGATGGCATTTTCTGAGCTAACTTTGTCCATGTTCTCATGGCCAAACCCTTCTCTTCTCATGAAAGTGAAGCACCATTTTGCCTTTCCTGTAAAAGCAACAGTGTTCATTTCATTGCAAATATTCTTGCCTGACATTGAATAAGCTTGGTTGACACATATAAGCCACTCTGGCACTGCTCCATAACCCAAGTCTTAAGCCTCTGCTCCAAGTTTGCCCATTTTGCTGGTTTTCCTCTTAAGACCTTCTTCTTTTTTAGCACATCAATAACAATAAGGCTTGTGATTGGAGGAAGCCTGTTTGACAAAGTATGGGCAGTTACGCACCTTCACGGCTCCCTCCTCTGCTGACTTCCGTGTATAAGACGCTCCTCAATTTTCAGTCTAACAATTTTAGAAAAAAATAGCATCTTGTACACGGAAAAATATGGTACCATCATCCCAATTTAACAAATGGGGGTCGGGGGGCAGAATGAAGTTCAGCGAGATGAATTAAACTTTCTCAAGGCCACACAACTAATTAAGGCAGCCAGAATTTGAATCCAGTGTAACTTTAGAGCCCATTCTCTTACTCACCACCAATGAGTATTACCTGGCCATAACTGAAGCCCAAATAACAGCATGTACTTTGAAATCACCTAGACATAAGTTCAAAAATCCATATCTGGTGGTGAATAACTTCACTTCTCTGATCTTTGGTTTCCCTATATGTAAAAATAGCAATACATATCTTAAAAAGGGTTATTGCCTTCCTAAGTGCATTATATTTCTACACTTCTGTTCATGTGAGCTCTGAGATAATGGTTTGTGCAGAGTAAGGCTTGGCATAAGAAGACAGATAAGCATCCTCTCTCTTCTGTATAACATGACCATAATATCACCCAGTGCCTGCCCTCCAGGATCTCCAAGTGTTTTATGGCTATGATCATATTTATTCTCTTATGAGAAGAGTGTATTTTGAGTATTTCATAGTTGTTAATTGCCCATAAATATACTATATTATAATAAAGATTAGAATCAACGATCTGTCTACTATAATAGACTTCTCTTTTGCTACTTCTTAAGTAACATATGAAACTCTGGAGGTTGTTATTTACTCTATAAAATAATTGCCCCCAGGATTTCATAACATAGACCTGTTAGTGCCATTCAACAAAGAAAACTATAAACACAGCTGCTGTTTTGGTGTCGTTCGTGGTTTTGTTTTGTTTTTATTTGAACTTTTTGTGCAGGCAGGTCATCATTTAAAAGTAGTCATTTGGCATTATCCCTTGCATTCTTTAAATTTCTTGTATGTTTTAAAAATCTTAGCCTAAATCACTTCTAAAATTATACACACAGATCCATCTGGTTTTTTACTAGTCAGTGAATTTTCTTTGAAAAATGTAAGAAACAGGAGAACTATATTTTAAATCCTATAACTTTAGTGGGTCTCTTAAATTTGAAGAAAACTATGTTAAATATTAAAAAATAATTGTATATTATTGATTGTCTTCCAATTTTTATATTTCCAGAGGCAGGGTAAGGCTTGAAATTTCTTCTATTTCTGCTCACCTCTTTATTATGTTAAAACTTTGACGCATACCATAAACATTTGTTTGTAACTAAGAACTAGTACAGTAGAAATGGCTGCCCAAAGTAGGCCTGTTGCTCTCTCTAGCCACACTGAGGTGAAAGGTGCATTGTCGGGAGCAAACCTAGATGCAGGGAGACCACTTAGGCCTTTGCAGTGGTCCAGACAAGAAATAGTAGTGGCCTGACCCAAGGCACTGAAAGTGATAGGGAAGGAGTATAGACAGATCAGGAGATAGAATTAACGGAATTTGTTGATGGCTTAGATGTTGATAGGTATGACATAGAGGAGTCAGAGATAGATTTCTGGATTAGATGCAACAGGTTCCTCACCTCTTACTGTCTTTGCTTAATACCTACGTATCCTTAAAAAATCAGTTTATATGTTACCTCCTGTGAAAGCCTCCACCCCAATTCCCATTGAGTCAAGTGACAACTGTGAGCTTTTATAGCATCAGGCATTCTCCATGAGAACATGTTTTTCTTTTTTTTTTTTTTTTTTTTTTTTCCATTTATAATTTTTCTTTTTTTTTTTTTCTCTGCTGTGCATACTGAGAACATGTTTTTCTGTTTCATATCTGTGAATTTAATTACCCCACACCCAACATACACATAATCTTCCCACTCTTGACTTTGTCTTGTGAGGGGAAGGGTCATGTGTCTTGCTCATCGTTACATTCCCAGCACCTAACATGGTTCTGGGGACAGCACCAATACATATTTACTGAATAAACCAAGTGTCATTTATAGCTATTGTCCCCAGTGCCTGTAGTAATCAAATATAGTAAATTATCTGGACCTTTGATTCATTTCTCCAGCTTTCATTTCTTTTTTATTTTCCTAATGTCTCTCACTTTGTCTTTTTTATACCTTCACAGTTTAGCTCGCTGAGTAAAATTTAAAAATAAACACAAACAACAAGAAATAAACTTGTGCTTTCTGGTTTTGACAGTATCTTCCAAAAGATCCCCTCAAGATTATTGACATCTAAAAAATTAGGGCTTCAAATCATAATGATAATTAATATTTTTAAAAATATTACAAGTGTTTGCCCTAGCTGGTTTGGCTTTGTGGATAGTGTCAGCCTGTGGTTCGATTCCAGTCAAGGGCACATGCGAAATAAATAAATAAATAGATAAATAAATAAATATTACAAGTGCTTAACAAGAGTAGAACATTGTACTGACAAAGAGAGTCAATGGATCTCCTTTATGTGTAGATCATTTCAATCAGAGGTATTAGGACTAGGTTATTTGATGAAGTGGATGGATCATTGTCAATTGGTCACATCTCAAGGAAAATGCATTGATGGCACTTTATATTAGAGTGACCATATACCTAATATACTTTAAAAACATAATGGTCCAAGATATCACATAGAAAATAATCAGTACACAAGAGGGAATTACAAAGATTGATTTAAGAAAGAAGAAAAGCCCTAAAGGATTTGGCTCATTGGATAGAGCGTCGGCCTGCGGACTCAAGGGTCCCAGGTTCGATTCTAGTCAAGGGCATTTACCTTGGCTGCGGGCACATCTCCAGTAGGGGGCGTGCAGGAGGCAGCTGATCAATGTTTCTCGCTCATCGATGTTTCTAATTCTCTATCCCTCTCCCTTCCTCTCTGTTAAAAATCAATAAAATATATTTTTTTAAAAAAGAATGCCAAAGATTCTTAAGAAAGAAGAAAAGATTAAGCTATATAATTTCTCATTACCACAGGGTGGAGGTTGGGGAGAAAAAGTAAAAGGTTTTACTTCTCTAAGCCTTTGCTTTACTCATCTTTAGAATGAGAGCAGTTGGCTCATGATAAAGGATCCTTTTTAGCCCAGATTCTGCTTAATAAAATAGAAGAGAATGGTAGCGGTGATAGGTGATGGAAATTTTGGGTTCAATTACAACTTAATTCAGTCTTCCCATTGTCTCATTTCTGTCTTGATAAGACCTGATTGTTAAAAACTCACTCATATAAAATGTTTTTTATTAAATGAATTTACTAAATAAAATGCAATACAAGTGATTTTTTTCAAATTTCTGCTTTGCAATCGATTCTTTCAGCCTAATTTGGAGCAACAGTCTCCATCAAAATATTTAAGATAAATTATTATTACTTATCCTAATTAATTCAAACTATGGAAAATGAGTTTTTACACTTAATAATGCCATAAATCTATTCTTCTATAGTTGTTTCTCTTTTAACATATGTTTTCCTTCTTTGGTTTAGATTTCTGCTTTGGGACATCTAATTCCTTAAAGTAGTTTTATATGTAAAACTTATAAAGGATCAGAACAATGCCTCCAAGACCATCATCAGGTGAACTGTGGGGCATCCACTTGATGCCCCCAAGAATCCTAGTAGAATGTTTACTACCAAATGGAATGATAGTGACTTTAGAATGCCTCCGTGAGGCTACATTAGTAACTATAAAGCATGAACTATTTAAAGAAGCAAGAAAGTACCCTCTCCATCAACTTCTTCAAGATGAATCTTCTTACATTTTCGTAAGTGTTACCCAAGAAGCAGAAAGGGAAGAATTTTTTGATGAAACAAGACGGCTTTGTGATCTTCGGCTCTTTCAACCCTTTTTAAAAGTAATTGAGCCAGTAGGCAACCGTGAAGAAAAGATCCTCAATCGAGAAATTGGTATGAGAAAATTTTTGACTAAATGTCATTGTCATCCTATTCTAAATGCAAATAACTGTGCAACTTTATTTTCTCCTCACTGAAATATCTCTGTTTGAACCAGTTAATTACCTTTGTAATCTTAAATAGATTTTTAAATAAGAATCATTCCAAATCTAAAGTATTTTTTTACTATTGGATTAAGAAACTATTTTTAACACCTTGGTATTTTTTTATAAAGTTTTCTTTAAGAAGTATGATTTGTATGGTTGACTTAGATTTGTTGTAGCCCAGTTTTGTTTTATTATTCTCTAAAAAATAATTGATATGGATAATGTTTGCTGCCTTTGCTCCAAGTTGCTAAATATAATGTTTATTAAAAATATTTGAGTCCTTGTCAATTCTTACTGTATGTGTCCATCAAAAACTTTTTAAACCCAGAGCAACTTCTTTATTCTATTGTGAACTTCGAAATCTATCAAGTTTTCTATTTATAAAAAACATGTTTATACTGTGTATTTAATAGAATATTATCTTCTTTCTATAACTTTTTAAGGCTTTGCTATCGGCATGCCAGTGTGTGAATTTGACATGGTTAAAGATCCAGAAGTACAGGACTTCCGAAGAAATATTCTGAATGTTTGTAAAGAAGCTGTGGATCTTAGGGATCTTAATTCACCTCACAGTAGAGCAATGTATGTTTATCCTCCAAATGTAGAATCTTCACCAGAATTGCCAAAACACATATATAATAAATTAGATAAAGGTAAGAAAATTTGCAGTCTACCATAATTGGTTACTATAGTGAAAACTTCTATCATGTCTCTATTTTTAAAGTATTTTTTATCTCAATTAGATGATAAGCTTCTTGAAGTCAGATACTGCTTATACTGACAAGATATAGTTGAGTGCCAAGTATACAACTTGTGTACAAATACATATTTAGTAGTTGAATGAATTGTGTGCATATGGTGCTGAACCTTTGATGAATTGTTTATTCAGAATAAAACTAAAGAACTTTGAGTTTGACATTCCTTGCTGTAGAATTATAGCTGATTATCATTTCATATGTAAAAACAAGTATAAATAGACACACATTTTATGAAATTTTAGGAAAACTACATCGTCTTGATATATATCATATATTCAAAAAATTCTTAATGTTAGATATACTAAATCTGATCATAATGAGATTGACTTTTGACATTTTAATATATTGATTTCTAGATTTAAATAAACAAGAAAAAATATAAACTATGTATTTTTTTGAAATGAAAATATATTAGATAAATATCTGTATTTTTCAAGATAACAAAGTGAAGTTTGTTTATTTTTGTTTTTAATCCTCACCTGTGAAACATGCTTATTGATTTTAGAGAGAGGAGAGGGGGGTTGGGGGGGGACATCTGACAGCTGCCTCCGGTACACGCCCTGACCGGGATGGAACCTGCAATCTCGGTATGTGCCCTGACCGGGAATTGAACCCCAACTTTTTGGTGTATGGGACAGCGTTCCAACTAACTGAGCCACACTGGCCAGGGCCAAAGTGAAGTTTTTAATTTGAAGTTATAGAATAGGTTAACTCGCACACACTAATAAATATAAAGTTCTGTTAGTAAAATAAGTTAAATCTTATTACTATTCTACCCATATTATTCAAAGTAGTTTAATGAAATATAACATAACATTTTATTTATTTGAAATTCTTTTCTACTCTAGCATACTTTTTAAAATGGTACAAACACTCTTTTATTTTTACCCAATCTTTATGAAAAATTTCCAAAATGTAAGATAATTGGAAAAAATTGTACTGTGAATACCAAGCCCATTCTGACAGTTTTAATCTTTCTAGTTTATCATCTTTTTTTTAATCCCCTGGCTTAATTGATCTTAAAAGAAAACAAATTAAGAAAATGCATCTTATTTTCCCTCCTCCCCATCTTTTCTCTCATTCCGATTTATCATCTTTCTTTAAGTCTCCATGATTCTTTCCCATAGTTACCAAAAACTCTTCCACTTCTGAACCTTTTGTATACCATCATGAGTCACTCTTCACAGAGGTTGTATCCATGAAGTATGCCATGCAGTTTAAAATGGAATTATATTGGTCTCAAATACTTGTGACCCATCAGTCAGTTTTGCATGCTTGCCATAAAACATGAGATTTGGACATAGCCTGGCAGCCCTATTAGATCTGAAGATTTACCTGCATTTAATTAGTTAGATTATAAGTCATTAATGATTATGGTTAGAAGAATGGTAGTGCATGCTTTTTGAAATTTGTCTCTTGAAAAATGAAGTATATATGGTGATTACATCTAATAATGTCTTCCTCTTATAGGGCAAATAATAGTGGTGATTTGGGTAATAGTTTCTCCAAATAATGACAAGCAGAAGTATACTCTGAAAATCAACCATGATTATGTGCCAGAACAAGTAATTGCTGAAGCAATCAGGAAAAAAACTCGAAGTATGTTGCTATCATCTGAACAACTAAAACTTTGTGTTCTAGAATATCAGGGCAAATATATTTTAAAAGTGTGTGGATGTGATGAATACTTCCTAGAAAAATATCCTCTGAGTCAGTATAAGGTGAGTAACAAGTTTCAAAAATATTAATTTTAAATTTAAAAAGTAATCACATTGGGGACTATTGTCTGCATTTTTAGAACATTTTGAGAAATTAATATTATTAAGTAATATTCACTAGTTTATTTTATGCAATAATTATTTAATTAGAGAGATTGATGATGAATTTAATTTGAAAAAACATGCTATTTCTTTAAATTTTATGTAATAGTATTTGGGGATCTGACTATGTATGTGGATAAGCTGATTAATGGTTTTGCAATTGTAACAATAGTTATATCATTATTCAGATACAAACATTTGATTTGGTGACTGTTTAATTGTGCTATAAGGTAAGTACAATGTTTCAGGTATTCTGCATGCAAAAAAATGCATCATATGCTTTTCTAGACAGTTCCAGTTCTATAGTGGAAATACTTTTTTTTTAATATATTTTATTAATTTTTTACAGAGAGGAAGAGAGAGAGACAGAGAGTTAGAAACATCGATGAGAGAGAAACATCGACCAGCTGCCTCCTGCACATCTCCTACTGGGGATGTGCCCGCAGCCCAGGTACATGCCCTTGACCGGAATCGAACCTGGGACCTTTCAGTCCGCAGGCCGACGCTCTATCCATTGAGCCAAACCGGTTTCGGCTATAGTGGAAATACTTTTATTAGCCAATAAGAATTTTAAATACCATGAAACTTGCATAGAAGGCTTTTCATATGCCTTTATTAAAAAAATATATTTTATTGATTTTTTACAGAGAGGGGTAGAAAGTTAGAAACATCAATGAGAGAGAAACACCTATCAGCTGCCTCCTGCACACCCCCTACTGGGGATGTGCCTACAACCAAGGTACATGCCCTTGACCGGAATCGAACCTGGGACCCTTGAGTCCACAGGCCGACGCTCTGTCCACTGAACCAAACCGGTTAAGGCTGCCTTTTTTTTTTAAAAGGGTTTATTGTATTCATTTGAATATGCAAGAAAGCAATTACATAAATGTCCCCTTGTCAAAAAAAGACAAACATAAAAACATTGTCAGTTACACTAACCCCAAAATATGGCGTATTTTATCTCCTTCCAAGCAATGGCACTAGCAGTAATTAAACATTTCAAAAAAATCTATTACTTACTGTGAAGATATACTATTAATATTACCCTACTCTCTATTCTGTTTACTGAATAAATACATATAAGAAGCAACTATACTTGTACCAAGTGTATGCTAAGTACTGATTTATAATACCAAGCAAGACATTGTTCTGGTCTTCAGGTTGCTTACAGTCTAATGGATTTATGGGTAAGAAAAAAGGCTATTATAATATGTACATAGTAGCATTTTTTTTAGCAAATTGGAAGTAGCATGTCTTTTTTTAAAATATATTTTTTATTGATTTCAGAGAGGAAAGGAGAGAGAGAAACATCAATGATGAGAGAGAATCACTGATTGGCTGCCTCCTGCACGCCCCCTACTGGGGATTGAGCCTGCAACCCAGGCATGTGTCCTTGACTGGAATTGAACCTGGGACCCTTTGGTCCACAGGCTGACGCTGTATCCACTGAGCCAAACCAGCTAGGGCAGTAGCATTTCTATTTGAAATTTCTATCCTAACTACAAACAATGTGTTTTAATATATTTTTAAATACGTCCTATATTTTTATCAGTCTCCTCTTATTTTTGTTTTGTTTTACTTTTTAGCAAAACAAATGTTTCTCAAGGAATTTTGCAACAAAAGAGCAAGGGGGCAGTAACCCTTGGATTGGACATCAATATGACTTAATATATAGAATGATAGAAGCTTACTAAATGATGTTGCTTTTCCTTTAACAAGTGCAGTGTTTTCATAATGAGTATCCTCTGATCCTTGTTTGTAATTTTTTTTTTCTTACAGTTAAGGGTAGAACTAAAGTGTCAAAAACGGACCTCTTTTTTTTTTCTTTTATACAGTTTATATTCCAATAGGGGCTTGGTTGATCTTGTGCTATAACCTAACTCCCAGATATATATTTTAAATGTTAAATGAAGCAACTGCTAAGAAATGTGGTCTAAAATGTTTGATTTCATTATCACCTTTGCAGATTAGTATGTAAATTCTCTCATAATACTCTTACATGGTGCTTTTAAAGTGAAAAACCTTATTTAAAAAACGGCTTCTCCCCATCTCCCTTAATCTTTTACAGTATATAAGAAGCTGTATAATGCTTGGGAGGATGCCCAATTTGATGTTGATGGCTAAGGAAAGTCTTTACTCGCAACTGCCAATGGACTGTTTTACAATGCCATCTTATTCCAGACGCATCTCCACAGCTACACCATATATGAATGGAGAAACCTCTACAAAATCCCTTTGGGGTATAAATAGTGCACTCAGAATAAAAATTCTTTGTGCAACCTATGTAAATGTAAATATTCGAGACATTGACAAGGTAAAGTCGCGTTGTTGCTTATTATTTTTATATAAATTACTAGAGACCCGGTGCACGAAATTTGTGCATGGGTGTGTGTGTGTGTGTGTGTGTGTGTGTGTGTGTGTGTGTGTGTGTCCGTGTCCCTCAGCTAGCCTTCACTCTCTCCAATCTGGGGCATCCCTCTCACAATACAAGACTGCTGTCTCCCAACCGCTTGCCTGCCTGCCTGCCTGATTGCCCCTAACCGCTTCTGCCTGCCAGCCTGATCACCCCCTAACCATTCCCCTGCCAGCCTGATCAAAACCTAACTGCTCCCCTGCAGACCCGATTGCCCCTAACTGCCCTCTTCTGCCGGCCTGGTCGCCCCTAACTGCCCTTCCCTGCAGGCCTCGTTGCCCCCAACTGCCCTCCCCTGCAGGCCCAGTCACCCACAACTGCCCTCCCCTGCTTCCCTGATAGCCCCAACTGCCCTCCCCTGCAGGCCTGGTCCCTCCCAACTGCCTTCCCCTGCTGGCCATCTTCTGGTGGCCATCTTTGACCACATAGGGGCAGCCATCTTGTGTGTTGGAGTGATGGTCAATTTGCATATTACCTCTTTATTATATAGGATTTTATATACACTTTTTTATTGAACTAATGAGCTATTGAGCTGCAATATGTTTTCAGGTGGCTAGCAAACCACCCATCTACCTCTGTCTGCTATTACACAGCTTATGGTCCTTCGTCTGTCATTCTAATATCCCTAATTCTAATATCCTAATGGTTCTAATGTTCACAATTCTAAGCTCTTAAAACCAAAAGTTTTACAGAATATATTTGGCATCAAAACCTGGCCCAACTTGAACCAAGGTTTTTTTGTATCTTTATTTATACCACTACTATAAATATTCATGTGTTTTGTTGCAGAAATATTAATATACTAGGGGCCCGGTGCATGAAATTCATGCACTGGGTGGAGGGGGGAGTGTCCCTCAGCCCAGCCTGCCCCCTCTCACATACTGGGAGCCCTCAGGTGTTGACCCACATCACCCTCCAATTGCAGGATTGGCCCCTTGCCCAGGCCTGACGCCTCTATCAGGCCTGACGCCTCTGATAGATAAGGGGACCCTCATTTCCCCCCATCACTGGTTCTGCCCTCAGCCCAGGCCTGATGCCTCTGGCCCAGGCGTCAGGCCTGGGCAGGGGATCCCCAGACCCCTCCGATTGCTGGCTCTGCCCCTGGCCCAGGCCTGATGTCTCTGGCCCAGGATTCAGGCCTGGGCAGGGGACCTCCCTCTCCCCCATCACCGGCTCCACCCTTGCCCAGGCCTGATGCCTCAGCCAGAGGCGTAGACCCTCATCACCTTCCGATCGCCTGATCGGCCCCTTGCCCAGGCCTGACGCCTCCGCCAGAGGTGTCAGGCTTGGACAGGGGACCCCCATCTCACCCCATCACTGGCTCTGACCCCCGCCCAGGCCTGATGCCTCTGGCCCAGGAATCATGCCTGGGCAGGGGACCCCCATC
>NW_006295391.1:1439055-1473297 GCF_000327345.1 Myotis davidii | reverse complement strand
GCCCAGCTCCCATCGCTGGCTCCACCCCTACTTCCTGCTATCACTGGCCAGGACAGCAAAGGCGCCTGATTCTCTGATCATGGCTGGGGGGCAGGGCAAAGGCGGCCCTGGGGGCTCTTAGCGCCCCCCTGGGTTTCTGATCACTGTCAGTGGCAGGGGGCTTCTTCCTGCTTTCCCTTTCGCCTCCCTGCATTGTGCCTACATATGCAAATTAACCGCCATCTTTGTTGGTTTGCATATCACCCTAATTAGCCAATGAAAAGGTTAGCAGTCGTACACCAATTACCATATTTCTCTTTTATTAGTGTAGATTATGGGTGTTCTAACTTCAAATAGTATTGAATAATGTTTAGTATATGTACCAATTTATCTTTCTAAAATATGAAGAACTCTGAATTCCATACCTGCCCTAAAGGTGGACCTATATTGATTTTTATTAGTCTGATGTTTCCCTGAAACAGCAACAAATTTTAGTGAAGAGCCTGCATCAATATTAACTTCTTATATATGTGAGAAAAGGAGAACTGAAAAGCTACATCTGAACAGAGACTTCTAAAGGAACCCATAACCTTGGCATATCAGGGCAACACTCTGCTAACTGAACTACCTGGCCAGGGGGAAACAGTTATTCTTGTGTTATTATTTACTAATTATTGTAGTATTTTCCATAATAACAAATGTAAACTTACTTTTGTCCCCTTATGTGTACATGTGTGTTTGTATTATATATGTATGTTTTTATATATTTGTATACACATACATTTTTTTTTTTAGATCTATGTTCGAACAGGTATCTACCATGGAGGAGAACCCTTATGTGATAATGTGAACACTCAAAGAGTACCTTGTTCCAATCCTAGGTAAGGAAGTATATGGACTTCTATCTTCATAAGTCATATTAGTGTTTAGCAATGTAATAAATAAAAGTAATACAATTTCCATCATTGGCTTTATACAAGTCAAGGAAATTGCCACACATTTACATATAGAACATAAGGACTTTCAAATCACAGGATCACTTTATTGATTTTCTGTAAAATTTTATCTGTAGGGTTTTTCTGATTCTCTTTCTATTGTATCAAGGAGAGAACAAAATATGGTTACAGTTTGGTACTGATGATTCATAAACCTAGCATTTTATTCTTATCTCTATTATCATTTACACTTGATTCTAAGAGAATCAAGAAAAAATTTTGATCTTGTAATTAAGTTGCTAGAGGTGACCACCATTCTAGAGTTTGGATCAAGTTCAAAGAGATGGTAATTTTTTCTGCCTGGAGAAAGGGAAATAGTTCCTCACTCTACCGGAACCATTAGGTCAGAAAGTACGTCATTCATGTTAGAACTTATGCTGTGACAATAAACAACCCCAAGATCTTTTACAATCTTTATTAGAACAACAAAATTTATTTCCCAGTCATACTGCATCACTGTCAGAGGTTGAGTGATTTGGTTGTGAAAGGAACAGCAGAACAATATTTGATTAAAGAATGGCCAAGAATTTTCCAAATTCGATAAAAACTGTAAAACCAACCATCTAAGGAGTTTAGCGAGCCACAAGCAAAAACCCCAAAATAATATTGGGTACATTTATTCTAGTTGTTTCAAAACCAGAAAATAAACTAGCTTTATAAAAGTAAAAGGTAAATGTATTTAACAATCTAAGATGATAATGTCAAAATTTTAGTGAACTAAAGTTATTTGAAAAGTACTTATATTTGGTTATCTTTTCTTTAAGAATTCTCTTCTCTAAAAGATAAAATCCCTATGGTAGTAGTATGAATATTTTAGAAAATTTGTAAACTTTTATGTATTTACAAAAAAAGAGATAAAAGAAAATGAAGTTATTAGAATGAAAAGTAGATACTAAAAATTCCTTCTGAAATTGATTGTTCCAAATACTGTACTTCCCATATACTAGGTAAATTACCATACGATTTCTTCATAAATGTTACGTTCTCTCCCAAAATCAGAATCAGTTTGGTCCATATATATATAAAACTATTGCCTAATAATAAAGAACTTAATTGTTCTCTGTGTGTGGACTTGAGAAGAAACATGCTTTATTTGCATAGTATTATAAACAACATTCATAGGATATAGCTCTCTAAGAAAGTATATAGACTATTTCCCATTAACTCTGAGCAAGTCTAGAGATTGAGAAGTAATAAATAAAATCCCTGGGTACCTTTACTGTGAACTTATCAAATTCCACAATATTTCTTCTCTCCATAAGCATTGTTTCTTTTCTTTTCTTTTCTTAAATATATTTTATTGATTTTTTTACAGAGAGGAAGTGAGAGAGAGAGAGAGTCAGAAACATCGATGAGAGAGAGATATCGATCAGCCGCCTCCTGCACATCCCCCACTGGGGATGTGCCCGCAATCCAGGTACATGCCCTTGACCGGAATCGAACCCGGGACCTTTCAGTCCGCAGGCCGACGCTCTATCCACTGAGCCAAACCGGTTTCGGCAAGCATTGTTTCTTTATCCTTTAGAATTCCTTCTTGCTAAGTTCCCCCATTTTAAACATATCTACTCTATATAAAGTGGATCATATTTTTTTAATCTTAATCCATAATCAAGCAAAGAATACAAGAACTTATTTTACTAATAAAGTTTTATATCTTAGTTTGGCTAATTAAAAATTTTATACCATTTTGTTGTTAATTAAGTCTTGTTTTATTTGTGACCAAAAACAGAATAGAATTTTGAAGAAGCCATTTAAAAGTTTTCAAAATCACTAGCACTTGAGCTTGGACCAATTACTCTTCTAATTTATTTACTTTTGTTATCTCATTTAATCTTCACAACAACTTTATGAGAGTAAACACTATTATTAGTCACATTTCCATGACAAGAAAACAGACAAAGTGAGGGTTGCACATGTAATAAAATAGTAAAAACAAGATTCTGCTCTAGGTAGTGTGACTTCTGAGTTCATACTCTTAACCATTACTATAATCTTTTTTAAAGAAATAACAACTATGTATTTTGCTTGGCTCTTTACAGATGTCCACCAAATAAAATATAGACATTATTTCACATGTAATATCCAATAAATTGAAGGGAATTTATTATTAAATTTTGAGAAAAAATTATCACTTTTTATAGTAACTTTTTATTCTTATTATGAATGTCAAGTTTTACTTGCGAAATAGTTCTAAAATTCAAATACTTTCTGTTAACATATCCTTCATTTTATTTAATACTGACTTATTTAAATGAATAAAACTGCATCATCTATAAAAGTAATTAAACATCATTGTAATCATCATAGGAAATTTCCTTTTACTTAGTTTCCCTTTTCTATTTGCCTCTTTATAATTTGGGGGGGAGGGTGTGAAAGTATATAGCATAAATGGACAAAAGTATACATTGCAGAGTTTAGTGAGTTATCACAAAATGAATATTTATATAAGCACTACACTGGTCAAAAAATAGAACATTTAACAGTATTCTAAAAGTCCCTCCCTCCTCATCTCCTCTCCCAGACCATTTGTCTTCTTTCCTCTCTAAAGGTAGCTACTATCCTTCTAAAATTATTGTTTAGTTTGGGCTTTTTGAATTTTATTTAAATGGACTCATGGAGTAGGTATTCTTTTGTGTCTTTTTTCACTTAATATTATGTTTTTAAGATTTCATTCATGATGTAAATAGCTGGTGTTCATTTCCATTACTGTGTACTCCATTGTATGAATATACTGCAATTTATCTAGTCTATTAGACATTAAGATTGTTTGCAGTTTGGGAATATTGTAAATAATTCTGTTAACATTCTAGGCACATCGCTTCTCGGCCTTTTGGCTAAGATCAAGTGTAGTAACATTCTAGGCACAAATGCATGCATTTCTTTGATTTTATGCCTTGAGGTGGAGCTGTCATAGGTCAGTTTTAGTACATTATGCTTTCCAAATTGGTTGTATAAATTACACCTCCACACGCAGAATATGAGATTTCCTGAAACTACACATTTTGTAGCCACTCCTTGGTATCATTAATCCTTATAGTTTTAGCTAATCTCTTGTATAGTGATAGTTCCATGACATTTTATTTTGCATTTTTTGGATGACAAATGATATGGACTACTTTTTCATGTTTATTGGCCATTTGGATAAATGTCTGTTCCATTAAATCTCTGGCCTGTTTTCCACTTTATTATTTTTTTCTTTATGATTTTTAGGAGTCATTCATATACTCTGGATAAACGCCTTTTGGGGGGAATAAATTCCTTTTTGCTTTAATTTTACGTAGGTGGAATGAATGGCTGAATTATGACATATACATTCCTGATCTTCCTCGTGCTGCTCGGCTTTGCCTTTCCATTTGTTCTGTTAAAGGTCGAAAAGGTGCTAAAGAGGTAAATTATATTCACCTTTAGAAACTCCAAATTATACTGCATATTGAATTTTTATCAAGAAATGGATATTATTTTTCTTTATCTAAAATAAATAATTTAAAATTTTTTAATTAATAAATGTATCATAGAAAAATATCTTGTGAAAGTTTTTAGAATTTATTTATAAATAGTGAGTTTGTCCTGGTCATACCGATACAGTTTTCGAATATGCCAAGTGACTACACACAAATATCTGTTAAGTGACTACATGCAAATATCTGTCTTGCTTGCTTTGGTTTATATTTCCTAATAATAATAATAATTAGAGAAAATACATGTTATTTCAAATGGGAAAAAGGAAGACGAGATATTTATACTTTGTAAAAATTAATATAGTTTGTTGTAGACATTGTTAGGGAGATAGTTGTTGAATTCTCCTTTCTGGGGAAGAAGAGTTTTGAAACAGGTTTAATAATTTAACCCAAAGAGTAGTGAATATTTTTCAGTTTGTTTGTTTGTGTGTTTTAAGGAACACTGTCCATTGGCGTGGGGAAATATAAACTTGTTTGATTATACAGATACTCTAGTATCTGGAAAAATGGCTTTGAATCTTTGGCCAGTACCTCATGGATTAGAAGATTTGCTGAATCCTATTGGTGTTACTGGGTCAAATCCAAATAAAGTAAGCTTTTTCTTATTATAAATTAGAATTTTTTTCTTTTTTTTATAACAAACACAATATATATGTAATAACTTTTATTCTATTTCTTAGGAAACCCCATGCTTAGAGATGGAGTTTGACTGGTTCAGTAGCAGTGTGGTAAAGTTTCCAGATATGTCAGTGATTGAAGAGCATGCCAACTGGTCTGTGTCCCGAGAAGCAGGATTTAGTTATTCCCATGCAGGACTGGTAAGACAAATCACTAAGTTTTCTTAAGTATCAGCCATAATCAGTGGATTGGGTACATACTCTTTATACAGAAGGGGTTTCATATGTTTTAGTTACACTGGCATAGCTACTATAGGTGCTTGGACAGTATTGCAATATAATAAAATTCTCTATATGCTAATATTTTTACTGTAGCCCTACCTCTCCTTACTTTTCAGAGCTCTAGCCTGCCTTCATTTAACAAATACTTATTGAATGCCATTAATGTATGACATGTACCAGGCAATAACGTTGTAACCTGAAGAGACCTCCACTGAGTATGTAGTCTAATGGTGAAAATAGATATTAAGCAGGTAAAAGCAAAAATATAAGATTATAGATTATGATAAGTGCCAAGAAGGAAAAAGCAATAGTGTGCCAAGAATGGCTAACAGAGGGATGGGAGAGAAAGGCTAATATTGGGTTCAGAGAAGACTTTTTTGAAATAGTAACCTTGAAGTTGAGCCAAAGTATAAATATATTGTTAGGTGAGCATGGAAGCAGAGGACATTGCTTCACCACCGTAGCTCAATCCCCTAGAAAAGCATATATATAAAATAGGATTTAAATATTGATCTAGTTGTCTGATCTTGGCCATAAATTTGGAACTACAAAATAATGGTGTAGGAACCATTAACTCTAACTCTTCCTTATTTCTCAAGGACAAAGGTGTCAGTGCTAACAGAAGATGTTTTTGTTCTTTGTTAACTTTTTTTTTTTAATTTTCAAATTTATCACTTTTGTTTTGACCTAGTTATAGGTCATAGATAGACCAACCAATCGAATATGGACCAAGAGGTCCTGAAATATGCCTATCATATTTTCCATATTCCTGGTGCAATAACAGCAGCACCCAGGGGCAGCCAGCAATCCCACATTTAGGAACTTTCAGTAGGGAGTTTACCAATCCCTTTTGTAAACTGAAGAAGAAGAATAATAACCTTTACCCTTTCTGCCTATGCACTTTCAGAGATACAGAAAGGCTGTTTTAAGTACAAATAAATTTAAAATCATTACTGAATTTTGTCAGATACTAAAAGTACAATTAAAATTAACTTTTTTGACATTAAAAAGAGGTTCTCTTTCTTGAGATATGTAGCCACTATTCTATAAGTTTAATTCCTTTATGATAACTGCCCTGACTAGGTAGCTCAGTTAGTTAAGGCATCGTCCTGACAAGCCAAATTTGCAGGTTCGATTCCCAGTCAGGTCACCTGCAAGAAGCAACCAGTGAATGCTTAAATAAGTGGAGCAACAAATCGCTGTTTCTTTCTTTCTCTTGCTCTCTCTCTCCCCCCTCCCACTTCATCTGTCTCCCTCTCTTCCTTCCTCTCATTAAATCAATAAATTAGAAAAATAATTCCTTGATGATGATTATTAATATTTATCGAGTGCTTACTGTGTACCCAATGCCATACCAATCACTTTTCATATATTATTTCATCTTAAAAGCAATCTCTGTAAAGTAGGTACTATTATAACCCTTATTTCACCAGTAAAGAAACAGGCATAAGGAGTCTAAATAACTTATCTAATGATCGCCCCAATTGGGCCAGGCTGGCCAGACCCCACCTGTGCACAAATTCCTGCATCGGGCCTCTAGTTCTGTTATAAATGAGGAGGAATCCCTTAAATTTTAAGTTAGGGTTGAAATACTGGTAAGCATTCTCATGACGTCCATATCCCTATCCAATTAGTTATACCTGTAACTGGAAAGAAAAAGGTGATATAGAAATTTTAAAATTCCTTGGATCAGTTATTCTGATTGATATCTGTAAGTGTAAAAATAGAAATGTTTTACAAATATGAAGCAAAGAAGATGGCCATTCTCTCTAACAAAATTATGAGGCATCAAAGTTTTCAAAAATGCTGCATTTTGACATGTGAGTACGAGAAGAACCAGAAGTAATGATAAGCTAGAACTTATTAGATATGTATTTAAAATCTGGACTTAGTATTTACAAGATGAATATGTCCAGGCTCATGCATGACAGTTGATAAGCAAGTAGTTAGTTGCATTCAAAGGATGTTGCTTATTTTGAATAATAACCTTGGTTTTATTATATTTAAATTATTATCCAGTTGTCACATAATTGTTTTTCACCATCACTTATTCTTCTCTAAGTTATTCTATATTAAAAATATAAACAAATAAAAATAAGTAAATAATGCAAAAGAATTAAAAGTCCATGGACCCAGATGGTAAGTGGTAATGACTACTTTTCCTGTTGAATTGAGAGTAAAGCATTTTTTATCTCTTACCCAAACTATTATTCCAGTAGCCTCCTGACTGGTCTCCCTCCCCATGCAGAGGACCCAGAATGATCTTTATTAAAGATAAATCAAATCATGATATTGATTGTTTAACTAACTTCCACTGAAAATAAAATCCAAACCTTTTACCCTGACCTGCAAATTTCTCACTCCTCTCCCTTACCTGCTGGGCTTCAGGTTCACTGGCCTTCTTCCTGTGCCTCCTTCACACCAAGCTCATTCTTTCCCTGAGGCACTTTCCTTGTTCCTCCATCTGCAATAGTCTTTTCCTGATCTTAGTGTGGATGGTTCTTTCTTGTCACTTGGATTACAATTAAATATTATCTTTTCATGCCTTCTCAGAGGCAATTTCTGAGCACCCAGTCTAAAGCAGTTACTCAGTCATTCTCTGTTACATCACCCAGAGTATTTAAATCAACTTTCCAATATTTTTCTTATTTGTTCATTTAATTTTCCACTGTAGCAATGGCCCTGTTAATAATACAGGTTCTTTTATAATTTTATGACCCCAAACAGTAAGAACAAGACAAGGCACACAGTCCATGCTTTAATAAATATTTGTTGAGTAAATATGTGCTAGTAATATTACTTGATGCTGTTAGATAAATTAACAATGTTTAAATGTATAAAAACTTAGTAGCATGGATGTTTACCTTCATTTTAGCCATTAGGAATATGTGTAACCCTTTCTAAAGGATATATAATTGTTTTTTATAATACATTAATGTGAATTCATAATTATTTATTGCATAGTTAATATATCTATACTGAAAGAAAAAAAATACATTACTTGGAATTGTACCAAAAGTTGTGGTGTTTTTGGTTTCCAAATACTCAATGTGAATGTTTTTAATGGGGATATTGCTTCTACTTTTTTCCCTTATTTATTTTTACTTTTTAAATTTGAAAGCCTAAAAGTGACTATTAGGATGTATCCAAGCAACCATTATGAAAGAATTTACATTTTAATTTTATTTTATTACTATTTCATATTCTATTCCGGAAACATTATAACTTATTCACTACTAACGCCTAGTATCCAGTTTCTTACCCCTGACTAACTTTAGCAGTTACTGTTCTGTGGTTGGTGGTAATGTTAACCAAATAAGTTACTGGAAGAAGAAAAAAAAGTTACTGGATTTGTTCCACAAATACTGTCTTGAGCTGATTCTTCCCTATTCATGAAAATAAAGTCTTATCATGGGAATAGTAAACTGTTTCACAGCAGCTAATAAGCAATATAAAATGTACTGACAGTTTTCTTTTTTTATGTGGATCACTCATGAAAAATATAGAAGAGAATATCATATAAGATATTACTTTATTTTACAGAGTAACAGACTAGCTAGAGACAACGAATTAAGGGAAAATGATAAAGAACAGCTCCGAGCAATTTGTACCCGAGATCCTCTCTCTGAAATCACTGAGCAGGAGAAAGATTTTCTTTGGAGCCACAGGTAAGTGTTAAGATGAAGAGTCTCCATTTCTTATGTTACAGAAGAAAATAAAGAATTGGCTTTGGCTGTTCTTGCCTTTTTTTCTACCATACCTATTAAATTAAAGCATAATACACATGACTTTTTATACAAACATCTTTTTTAAAGTTGTAGATATAGAGCAATATTTCTAGAGAGAATCATGCTGCATTGGTATTAACTTTGGACATTGAATGCTTTTTTAAAAATTCTCTAAGTTGATAGCACCTTTTTTAGGATTTGGTTTTTATTTTTGCTTTTTAATAAAATTCAAGATCCCAAAAAAATATCCTGTTGTTTTCAATCAATTTAGTTGGTCTATCAGTGGTCGGCAAACTGTGGCTCGCGAGCCACATGCCACAAAATACCACACGCGGGCATGCATGTACAGTGTGATTGAAACTTCGTGGCCCATGCGCAGAAGTCGGAATTTTGTGGAAGAGCCACACTCAAGGGGCCAAAGAGCCTCATGTGGCTCGCGAGCCGCAGTTTGCCAACCACTGGATGTTTCCATTTTTAAGAGTTCCCTTCATTTTCCTTTTTTACTTACACTTCCTCAAAGTAATAGTGTAATGCCTTATTTTTACTTATGAAGAAGTTATCGTACTACTTGGTGACACTTTTATTTAAATAAAGCAATTGCAGCGCATTTCTGCAGAAGTTCCTTAAAACATAAATTCTTTCCCGTGACCACAGTAGAAGTGGTGACTCTTCTCATGGTCCAAGTTGCTTAAGTAGGTGAATAAAAGGAGCTACATAAACAGTGTTATAAAATAAATTCACCAATTTTTCCTAAGTACCTGCCTTCATTTGGATTTTTCTTTTGCCTCCCTTGCCATTATAACTGTATCTAAGTATCTATGTACATATATATGCAACAAAATGTTAAAACACTGATTTCTTTTGATTTTAAGGAAGGCTAGTAATGACAAAATGTTAAGTGTTTGGAACTTCTTAAAGATTGCATAGTTGGAAATTTAGACATCTAGGCCTTATGAATAACATGCAAGAATGTTTTTTATTTTGTTTTATCTTTTCCACACAGACACTATTGTGTAACTATCCCTGAAATTCTACCCAAATTGCTTCTGTCTGTTAAATGGAATTCTAGAGATGAAGTAGCTCAGGTAAATGCATGTTTGAGATTCCGGAATAACTGTTGCTCGGATTGTTTTCTCTCACAAAGTCTGCATAACTATGAGGTGAAATAGACTGTTTTAAGTTAATTAATAATGGTAATATAGTAGAGAAAAATGCCATTCAGACTGCTTCCACTGATAAAATTAATTAATTAGAACTGAACATTTTGAGCACTGAATTTATAAGGGGACTTTTATCTAAACTAATTTTAAAATGAAGGGTTCATTCACAACTGTCTTTCCTTTAAAAATATGATTTGTGGTCTTTCTCATGCACAGATGTACTGCTTGGTAAAAGACTGGCCTCCAATCAAACCTGAACAAGCTATGGAGCTTCTGGACTGCAACTACCCAGACCCTATGGTTCGAAGTTTTGCTGTTCGATGCTTAGAAAAATATTTAACAGATGACAAACTTTCTCAGTATCTAATTCAGCTAGTACAGGTAAAATAATGTAAAAAAAGAAAAATTATGTTTTATTCTAAATCCATGCAACTTCCAAAACCTCTACTGTATTAACTGATTTTATGCTTTTTTTTTAATTAGTTTTGTCACCAGTAGTATCTACTTTCTTTCTGAAAAATTACCTTTTATTCCAACCATGCAAAATTTGACTCTGGTTGATGTAAAGTTGTTTTATGTTTGTTTGTTTTTAAACCCATAGGTCCTAAAATACGAACAGTATTTGGATAACCTGCTTGTGAGATTTTTACTCAAAAAAGCGTTGACTAATCAAAGGATTGGGCACTTTTTCTTTTGGCATTTAAAGTAAGTCAAATTATTTTCCCATTAAATTATCTACAGACATATTACTTTCTTTATGTATAATTATGCATACTTATATACTACTAGAGGCCCGGTGCACAAAAATTTGTGCACTCGGAGGGAAGGGGGGGCGGTCCCTCAGCCCGGCCTGTGCCCTCTCGCAGTCTGGGACCCCTCAGGGGATGACCACCTGCTGGCTTAGGCCTTCTTCCCGGGGGATTGGGCCTACATCCCTCTGGCAGCCCGGCAGCCCTGGGGGGATGTCCACTTGCCAGCGGGGAGCAGACCTAAGCTGCAGTCAGACATCCTTAGCGCTGCTGAGGAGGCAGGAGAGGCTCCCACCACCACCGCTGTATTGGCAGCCATCAGCCTGGCTTGTGGCTGAGCAGAGCTCCCGCTGTGGGAGTGCACTGACCACTAGAGGGCAGCTCCTGCATTGAGCATCTGGCCCCTGGTGGTCAGTGTGTGTCATACTGACCAGTCATTCCCAGTCTTTCTGCTGTTAGGGTCAGTTTGCATATTACCCTTTTACTATATAGGATAGAGGCCTGGTGCACGGGTGGGGGCCGGCTAGTTTGCCCTCAAAGGTGTCCCGGATCAGGGTGGGGGTCCCACTTGGGTGCCTGGCCTGCCTGGGTGAGGGGCTGTTGGCTGTTTGCAGCTGGTCACACCCCCTTCAGGGTGGGTGTCCCCACTGGAGTGCCTGGCCAGCCTGGATGAGGGGCTGATAGCTGTTTTCAGGCTGGCCACACCGTCTTTAGGGTGGGGGTCTCCCCTGGGGTGCCTGGCCAGTCTGGGAGAGGGGCTGAGGACCGTTTTCAGGCTGGCCGGCAACTGAAGCTCCCAGCCTCTCCTTTTTTTCTTTCTTTTTTTATTCTGGGATTTATTTACCTTCTATAATCGAAACTTTGTTGTCATCCTTGCTCGCTGATGACTGAAGTTCCCAACCTCTCTTTTTTTTTAAATTTTTTTTTCAGGGATTTATTCACCTTCTATGCTGTATCTGGAGCTGAGAGCCAGCTTTAGCTCTGTGGCTCGGCTCCAGCTCTGAGACCTCAGCTGCTGAAAGCAGGTATCTGGGGTTTGTTTAGCTTCTATAATTAAAACATTGTTGCTTTCGGGCTCAGAGCCGGGCTGCGGCAGGCGGGGAACGTTGGCTTCCTCCATCACTGGAGTAAGTAAGCCTCCTGCTCGCTTCAGCTGCGTGGCTGCCGGCCGCCATCATTGTTGGCAATTAATTTGCATATCACCCTGATTAGCCAATGGAAAGCGTAGCGGAGGTATGGTTAATTACCCTTTTTCTCTTTTATTAGATAAGATAGCTTTTGTTTGTCTGGAAGAATTTCCCATATTGAAAATACGTGGTACCAATGATGAGTTTCCCCTCAACCTTTTCTCTTTAGAATTAAATAAACAGTGAAATTCAAAACTGAATTTTCTACAGGAATGAGAGCTGAAATATTTTAAAGACTTTGATTCTACTTTAAGTGAAATTAAATTTGCTAGGTTAATGTTGATTAGTGGTATATTTGGTTTCACTGTGTGTGTGGATTAAAATATCCCAAAATAAAGAAAAAAAATCTTACCTTGGAATTGGAATTCAGAAGAATAATAACAAAAATCTCAAATTTCTCATTAGAAAAGAAGCTAATTAAGAATAGAAAAAATTATGTAGAATAAGATATACCTAATACTCAAAGTTAGGGGTCATAAACCAAACACTTCTTTCTAAATTTAGAAACAGATTTGTAGTTAACATGGTTTTTAAATGTTAAAATTTAAAATGAAACCTAGAAGCTGGGTTTAAAATAACATAAATTTATTTTGGGATGTGTCTCTTTAAGTTCCTTTTGGCTGGGTTAGTTGAGCTTCTGGGACTTCTAGATTTATAGTTTTTATCATATTTGGAAAATGATTGTGTATTTACAATGTTGCTTAATAAAATTTCATTTCATCCTCCTCCCCCCCCAAAAAAAAAAATAACTTAAATTCTGAGACAGTGTAGAAAAGGAACATGTATGCCAGCAGAGTCAAACAGTATTCACTGAACTCTTAACTTTCTCTTTATTCATTATATTTTTGTTCCTATTTCCCCTTTGTTCATGTTTATATATCTTGTGCTGAGAGACTAGTTAATAAATATTAGTTGAAATAAACCTAAAAGCTAGTACATTAACATTTGAAGAACTATCAAACTCTCTATTGCTTTGCTTCTGAATGATAGATTTTAAATTATTTTATTGTTAGTATGATATAACATTTATTGAATTTAGAAAATTTTTAAAAAATATATATATATATACTCATTTGAGAATATATATGTGTGTGGGTGTGTGTATATGTGTGTATGTATTGTCCTTTTTGTTTTAATCTTGCACTGTTTCTCCAGATCTGAGATGCACAATAAAACAGTTAGTCAGAGGTTTGGCCTGCTTTTGGAATCCTACTGCCGTGCATGTGGGATGTATTTGAAGCACCTGAACAGGCAAGTTGAGGCTATGGAAAAGCTCATCAACTTAACTGATATTCTCAAACAAGAGAAGAAGGATGAGACTCAAAAGGTATATGACTCTTCAGTTTGTTTTTAAAACTCTTTATTGCAGTGTGCCAGGTTTATTTGAGAGCCCAGTGTACAGGAGCGTGCAAAAGTAGGTCTATAATTGTGAGAACACAAATAATTAATATTTATTTATTATTGTATTGTTTATTTGTATTATTTCCATATGAACAAGTGTAAACCTACTTTTGCCCACCTCTGTATATGCAGATCATGGGTCTTAGAATCAAGCATGTTAGGATTTGTATCCATTTCCGCTGGCTCTTGGCTGTGTAATGTTGGACACATTATTTAGTCTTTGAGATTCATCTTCCTTATCTGTAAAATGGGAATAATTCTTTCTTCATAATGTTGTTGTGATAATTAAATTATATGAGATATGCAAAGCTCCTGTCACAGTCCTAGAACATGGGAAGTACCCAGTAAATGTTAGTTCTCTCTCTCTTGCTCTTCCTTTTACATAATACTTTTAAAAAGAATTTTTCCAATACTTTCAACAATAAAGAATTATTAAAAATAAATAAAAATAAATTTTCCTATTGTGTCACTCTTTTAGTAATGACCTTGAAAATGAGTGGAAGAAAATTAGTGTTTACATTTCAGAGTTTACAATGGACTTAGTTACTCAGTGAATATTAAACGCTTTAGTCAAATGCAGTCAAGCTTAGAGTTTCTGAGGAATATGAAATATGAAGATTTTTCATGAGCTTTTCCTATTCTTTATCCTTCATTCCACCATATTTTATAGTAAAAGTGAAATCTTACTTCATCTCTAATGAAATGAAAAAAAAATCCCAGCTTATTAGTGAGTCCCCAAAGTACACAGAATGTAAATTAGCAGTACTGGATTAATTTTTCTAATATCTTCATTAATATTGCTTGAAAAAATATTACGTTCTGTAAAAAAAAAGTTACTGTTTTAGTCTAAATGCCACAGAATTGATTTTATTAAAGTTGTGGTATATAAGTTTAAATGTAGATTCTTAGAAAATAATTATACTGTTTCTGATGCTGGAATTGTGAGCAAGAGGGGACTAGACTGCTTTGAAAGAATAACGCTTATTAGATTTATATTGTAACTGAGATAAGAAAAAAGAAACTAGATAATAGTTAAATTAGTAAATATAGGCATTTTTTCTAAACTGGAATTTTATATAACAGATTGGCCATGATACAGTGGATTAATTAGGAACATGAAATTCACTACTCAGATTACTATTGGCTTAGATGGAGTTGTGATAGGGAACTAAAAACACAGTCATACGATTCGTGGAATCTTAAAAAAAGCAACAACTGAACAAGCAGAATGGAAACAGACTAATAGATACAGAGAACTTTTTGATGGTTGTCAGATGGAAGGGGGTTGGGGATGATTGAAAAAAGTGAACGGGTTAAAAAATACAAATTGGAAGTTACTGAATGGTCACAGGGATGTAGAGTACTGCCCCAGTCATAGGACTAAAGGCAGTTATTTTGTGTGGTTTGTATTTTATCATAACAATGATAAAGTGCAGGAAACAGTGTGCTAAAATTAGGGCTGATAGCGACAGAGAAAGAAATGCCTTTACGTGATCAAGAGCCCTAGTCAGTGATGACTACATTTTCTAGCTGTTCACTTATACATAGTAAGGAAGGGGGGGATGGGGATTTGTTACTAAAATCCAGCATGAATATAAATTTATTATGAAGTCCTAAACTCTTTTTTGTTCCCCACTAATATTTTACATTTTCAATAGATACAGGTTTTCTAAAATAAAATGGCAATTATTGCATGATAGCTCAGCAGTCTGGGCTCTGCTTTGAACTGATTTAAAAAGCATGTTCCTTTCTAACTCTATGCTAGAGCATGAGTATAGTGTGAGACTCAGTGTAACAGATGTTTTTACAAGTCCTTTCCCAGCAGTTCCTTTTAGCCTCCCTTGACCTTTTCTACCCAACAGAAAGAGAGTGAACATGATGTCTCCATAGCTTTTCCTCTACAACAGTGGGTCAGCAAACTTTTTCTTACAAGGCCAGATAATAAATAGATTTTCAGGCCATGTAGACTCTGTTGTAATTACTTAACTCTGCTGTTTGAGTGAGAAAACAGCCAAAGTCTAAATGAATGGGCATGGCTATATTCAATTCAATTTGATTTACAAAATCTGGCCACTGACCTGCTGTAGTTGACCACGCCCTGTTCTAGAGCCAAAGCATTGCCTCTGTCATCAAGCAGAGTTCTGCTCACAGGGAGGTGCACAGTGCTGTCACTCTCACCTCTGCCTGAGTTTGTCTGCTCTGTGTTACAGAACCACTTCTAACTAGAATGCTGCCAATCCAAGCTATCAATTCAAAGGCTGAGGTTCCAGTGTATAAAAAAAATTAGCAATTAATTTTATCTTTTATGAGTTCATCTCTAATCACGATTACACTAATTTATCAGGTACAGATGAAATTTTTAGTTGAGCAGATGCGGCGACCAGATTTCATGGATGCTCTACAGGGCTTTCTATCTCCTCTAAATCCTGCTCATCAATTAGGAAATCTCAGGTAAGGTACCTTATTGGAAGTTTTATTTATATATTTAAATAGTACCCTCTTTGGAGAAAATCTTGAGGAAAGTCAAAATGTCCATTATAATTAGCCCTAGCTGGTTTAGTTCAGTGGGTAGATGTCGGCCTGTGGACTGGGGTATCCCAGGTTTGATTCTGGTTAAGGGCACATGCCCAGGTTGTGGGCTTGATCCCCAGTTTGGGGGTGCAGAAGGCAGCCGATCAATAATTCTCTCTCATTATTGATGTTTCTCTCCCTTTTCCTTCCTCTCTGAAATCAATAAAAATATATATATTTAAAAAGTCCATTATAATTAGAATATTCCATTATACAGGGTCAGGCAAACGTAGGTTTACAATTGTGAATACATGAAGCACAGTTTATTCGTGTATTATTTATTAATTATTGTATTATTTTCCTATACAAACAACTGTAAACCTACTTTTTCCCCACCTTGTACATGCTTCCTTCTCCCATTCTCCTACCCTACAAAGTAAGAGTTACAAAATTTTCTTAAGTTCAGAATGAATTTTACTACTTTAATAATGGAATTTAAAACACTGTAGAGCCAGAATTTCTTGTATTATAGGATAAGAAATGGAATGTAATATCTGTAAAACTAACGATGTGGCCCTGGCTGACGTTATTCAGTGGTTAGAGCATCGGCCTGTGCAGCAAAGGGTCACGAGTTCAATTCCAGTCAAGGGCACATATCTGGGTTGCAGGTTCAGTCACCAGCCCAGGTTGGGGCACGTGTGAGAGGCAACCGATTGATGTTTCTCTCACATTGATGTTTTTCTTTTTTTCTTCCTCCCCCTCCTCTTTTCCATGTTCTCTGAAAATCAATGGAAAAAATATCCTTGGGTGAGGATTGAAAAAAAAGAATGTGAATAGGAAAAAAAAACACTAATAATGTGTCCCTATGTTTGTTGAAAATTCATAAGCTATTATGTAATTAATTTTTAAGCCTAATATTTTTTACTTTTTTAAATTATTTATTGATTTGAGAGAGCGAGGAAGGGGGGGAGGGAAGGGGGGAACATCAATTTGCTGTTCCAATTAATCTACTCATTCATTGGTTGCTTATATATGCCCTAACTAGGGATTGAACCTTCAACCTTGGTGTATCAGGACAACCCTCTAACGAACTGAGCTTTTCTCTTTATAATCCCTTAGAAATGAATTCATTAATAAAATCAAGTAGAAACTTTAAAATTTTTATAACACTTTAGAAAACTATGCTATTTTAAAATTAATTTGAGGGTAAAGAATAATAAAGCTAAAGTGCCTATTAAAGTGTTTAACTATTTTAAAGGCTTGAAGAGTGTCGAATTATGTCCTCTGCAAAAAGGCCACTGTGGTTGAATTGGGAGAACCCAGACATCATGTCAGAGTTACTCTTTCAGAACAATGAGATCATCTTTAAAAATGGGGATGGTAAGGAAGAGTATTAATGAACCTATGATGCATGAATTTAGCTATCCTTTTATATACAGGATATTTATGAACCATGAAGACTATTGAAAGCTATTTAAGGAATATGCATGTGGTAAATGTGTAATATTAAGCAGATGTCTTGGCCTTTAGAATATGTATGTATAATTATTGAAAAGAAGTTCTGGTTTAGAATCAGAAAGCTTGAATCTGTTTCTAACTATCATTTGTTTAGCTATGAGAGTGTCCATTTATTCCATAAACATTTGATGTGCTAGACAGTGGGGTTGTAAGAATAAACAAAACAGAATCCCTGCCCTCTTAAAGGTCACATTCTAGCAGAGAAGAGAGAGATGTAAGACAAATAATTATAAAAATAAAATTACAACCGTGGTACAAAGGAAAAGTGTAGTTTGCTAAGAAATCATGTAAAAGGAGATCCGAATTTACTTGGAGAACAGGCTGTGGGGGAGCAGTGTGAGGGTCACTGGTGGGTTTCCACTGGGGAAATGACATTTCAGCATTGAATTCAGTTAATCGAATGTTTAAATATAAACATGTTCACATTTAAGAATTCAGAAAAATAAATGTTTTAATTTAAAATGTTTGGAAAATAGTTTATCCTGCATTGTTATATAGATGAGTTTATGTAGATACTTTAGAAATGGGTTAAAGAGTCAAAATCTTGCTTCCTTATAGATTAGTTTGAAGAGTAAACATAGCTCTATTTATTTGTCATTTGAAAACAATGTGATGACATGATACCCAAATGTGTACTTACGTCATTAAGTGGTAGTACATATTATTTGAATTTCAGATTTGCGGCAAGATATGCTAACACTTCAAATTATTCGCATTATGGAAAATATCTGGCAAAATCAAGGTCTTGATCTTCGGTAGGTAACCAATAAGGCATCATGTTTGTTGAAAATTACCCTAAAAAAGTAAACTATTCATAAATATTAATTTTAAAGCATGTAGAGGCATACATCTGTAAAGAAAAGTATGGGGCAGTAATTAACACTAGTTCCTTTCCTTTGTCCTCCTCCTCTTTGGCTTACAATACCTACTGAGATTCAGCTAAGTAAGAAGAGCTCTCTCTTATAAGCTGGTAGATTGCAACTGTGAGTGTCTGTTTAGGAACAGGACATAGAAGACAAAAGGCCCCTGTGGTCTTTCAGAAGTTGAGTTTAGAAGAAAGTTTCTTTCATAACCTTAAATTTTCTAATTTTAAAACTTTCTAAATTCTCTAGTCTTGAATCAGTTTTGCAGAAAAGTATGAAAGCAACTAATCTTAAAGCTTTTACCATTCTGTTGATTTCTGGCCAGCCTTCCACAATCACCAGTATTATCTCCAAGTTTTCTCTCATGCATCATCTTCTAGTGACCTTTGCTCCTAATGGTTTTTCCTTCTCTTACTTTGCAAATCTAGGATCTTTCAGGCAAAGGCTACCCTCTCCAGAAGTATTTTGTCTGTAAGTGGGCATAAGAGATAGGAATCAACGCTAGCTAGATTAGGGTTTATTTGTATGCTTCTTCTAGATTAAGAATGGCTTGTATATGAAAGTGTATCGGTGACAAATAATAGAACCCTTTTATTGCAAAGAAGAAAAATGGACATCTCAAGTAACCTGCCAAATTACAAATTTTAGTTATCAACTTTAATTCTTAATTTCTTATTCTTTGCCTAATCCCTGCTGCTTTCCAAAAACAATTCCTGTTATATGAATCAGGTTTCCTTTTTTGGTATAATTTCCTGTTGTGAGAGATCCACATGCCGCTGCTACCACCACTCCCAGGGGAGTAGAGTACAAAAGAGAATGCAGAACTAGACAGTAGAGGAAAGATTTAACTATATAACTCTGGTAATTAAAGATATTTAATTATAAATTAGTGACTGCAAAAAAAGCATCTAAAGTTGAGCTCGGTCATTGGAAAGTAAATTGGATCTTTAGAAAGTTTTTAAGTCATAATATTTTCTAAATATTGTTCTTTAAATTTAATTAAATTAAGGTTAAAATTTTTGTTTAAAGTTTAATTTTAAATGATAACATTTTTATTTATTCTTGGCAAAACTTAGATTCAGGATTATGGTGAGTCTGTTTGGTGGTGTTTTGTTTTTTTTCCTAACTAGCCTTATAGGGACTATGTGACTCTTTAAACTATGAGCATGTTCAGTAGCAATAAGATATGAATAAGAGAATGAGCAGGAGTACAGCCTTAAGAAATTCCTGTATTTACCAGAGCAGATAGAAGAAAAGATTCCATAAGAAAAATGTTCAAAAGAGTAGGAGGACCAGAGTGATTCACAGAACCCCAAAGAGGGAGAGATTCACAAACAATTTAGTGTCATGTGCTTCAGGGTATTTCTTAAGCCCTTGGATCTGATTATTCATGGTTAGCTTTAAGAAGAGCTGACTAAGTAAAGAGGTAGGCGGACTCAAACTCTAAGCTTCCTTCCATTAAAATACTGCATTAGATTGAATACAGAAGCATATATGAGAATTCAGCTCATACTGTTAAGCTAGACATTCAAGAAATTTGAAATAATGGAAAACAGTGTTACTCTTCTCACTAAGTTTTTTAATACAGTCTTTTATGTCATAATAGATGTTTATATTACCTTATAATAGCTTGTTGTTATTTTATAATTTTATGAATTCATTAATATTTTAATTTTTATTTTTTCCATTTTAATTTCTAACACCAATAGATATAGCCCATATAAATAAAAACTCTGGGGAATCCACAGTAACAAGTCCTGAGACCAAAAATTTGAAACTGTTGCCTTAAAGTATTATTTAGATGTCAATGAAACATCTTTAAATTCATATTTTTAAGCTACAAATGTTTATAAAATTTTAATTGCCATAATAATTTTCTTAATGTTTTTCTGATATTCAAGTAAATGTTTTCTCAATTCAAGGTTATAATAAATGATGGCAGATCATTTTGAGGATTTTTCTAGGAATGTCATCTATATATATAAAAGCCTAAGTGACTGAATGACTGAGCGACCAGTCAACCGGTAGCTATGATGCATACTGACCACCAGGTGGGCAGATGCTCAACGCAGGAGCTGCCCCCTGGTGGTCACTGCTCTTCCATAGCCGGAGCACTGCTCAGCTGGAAGCCAGGCTCACGGCTGGCAAGCACAGCTGTGATGGTGTGAGCCTCTCCCACCTCCGCAGCAGCGCTACCAGGTGGTGGCAGGCACAATGGGACCAGGATGAGTAGGAGCGAGCAGTGTGGCGCCCAGCCCGGGCTCCTACCTGGCTGCCTGCCGCTTCATGCACTACTACATCCCTCGGGAGATGGTTTCGGGCTGAAACCAGCAGTCTGGCATCTCCCGAGGAGTCCCAGATTGCAAGAGGGCACAGGCCAGTCTGAGGGACCCCACCGGTGCACGAATTCGTGCACCAGGCCTCTAGTACTATAATAAAAAAATAAAATAAGGTTAAGGGAGTAACGTTACAAATTTGCAAATACAAATTTTCATGTACTAGCCTGTTAAAATCTTCGCTATTTTAAAATTCTGTCCTTTAACTGCAAATGTTTCGATCCTTTTCCAGAATGTTGCCTTATGGCTGCCTATCCATTGGGGACTGTGTGGGGCTCATTGAGGTGGTGAGAAACTCTCACACCATCATGCAGATCCAGTGCAAAGGGGGCCTGAAAGGAGCCCTGCAGTTCAACAGCCACACGCTGCACCAGTGGCTCAAGGACAAGAACAAAGGGGAAATGTGAGTGTCATTCTTAGCTTCCTGTGTAATCTACGTTGCTGTCAGACATGTCTTTTAACGGTTGAATATACTTCTGAGTTAGACCAGAGAAAGCAGCTTACTTACTTTGGAAAAAAATATGTTCAACCTTTGACATATATGAGATTGTGTTTAAATGATCAGAATTGCTTATTACTTAGTGAAATCCTATACATTCAACATAGCTATCTGAAAGGTGTGTTTCTTATTGCTTATTCTTTTTTAGAAAAATTAACATTGCAAATTAAAATGTTTACTTCTGGGTTATTGTTATAGCAATTAGAAAAAATATTTTTAATGACATAATAAGTATTTTTTCACTATAATAAGCATTGTGCTTTGGTCTGAGAGTATCTGGAAATTCCTTAGAAACCTTTGAAAATTTTAGAATCTCAAAACTTCTCACTTTTTTGGACATAATTACTTCTTCCCCCTAATGTCAGTGATTGTTTTCATTGCTTTAATACAGACTTGACCCTCTTTTCCCAGTTTGGACTGGATCACTCTGTATTTCCACAGAACTCATAAAGAGTTTATTTCTTCTTTGTAGATACGATGCAGCCATTGATCTGTTTACACGTTCATGTGCTGGATATTGTGTCGCTACCTTCATTTTGGGAATTGGAGATCGTCACAATAGCAACATCATGGTTAAAGATGATGGACAAGTAATAGCTTTCTCTTTTCAACCCTTTTGGTGTTCTTAAACTTGTTAATTCAGGATATTATATTTCTGCCTTTATCAAACTATAACATAATTTTTTCTGTTTGAAAGCTGTTCCATATAGATTTTGGACACTTTTTGGATCACAAGAAGAAAAAATTTGGTTATAAACGAGAACGTGTGCCATTTGTTTTGACACAGGATTTCTTAATAGTGATTAGTAAAGGAGCCCAGGAATGCACCAAGACAAGAGAATTTGAGAGGTAAGCTCAAGAAATCAAAAGCACAAAATGAAGAATTCTTGCTGCTATATCAAACCAATTTTTATATATTTTATATATTTTTTTCAATTTTATATATATTTTTCAATGAATATATATAAAAGATGTTATATTAACATTGGAATATAAACTGAATATTTTAATTTATTGTATAATGCAGTGAAGAAAAAACAATTTATTTAGTCAAAGTCTAAAAGGAAAGTGATCTTTAAACTTCTTAATACATTAAGCTTTTACTTACTGCTGTTAAAATTCTTGGACTCGCCGAAACCGGTTTGGCTCAGTGGATAGAGCGTCGGCCTGCGGACTGAGGGGTCCCAGGTTCGATTCCGGTCAAGGGCATGTACCTGGGTTGCAGGCACATCCCCGGTGGGGGGTGTGCAGGAGGCAGCTGATCGATGTCTCACTCTCATCGATGTTTCTAACTCTCTATCTCTCTCCCTTCCTCTCTGTAAAAAATCAATAAAATATATTAAAAAAAAAATTCTTGGACTCCACCTTCTCTATATTGACAAATAATGTATAGTGCTTAAGACATTTTTTAGTCATGCAATTTGAGGAATTCCGTCAACTATAAGTAGTTTATCTTAAACCTTAAAGTACTTTTAAAACCTTTTATAAAATTTTGTTTTTGGGGTGCGTGAAGTTTACGTTCTAGTGTAGGATTAAAGGGATTGAGGAGAGGAATGCTATTTTTTTAATATATTTTATTGATTTTTTTACAGAGGAAGGGAGAGGAATAGAGTTAGAAACATTGATGAGAGAGAAACATCGATCAGCTGCCTCCTGCACACTCCCCACTGGGTATGTACCCACAAGCAAGGTACATGCCCTTGACCGGAATCGAATCTGGGACCCTTGAGTCCACAGGCTGACGCTCTGTCCACTGAGCCAAACCGATTAGGGCAGGCATGTTATTTTTTATAGGTTTGTCCAAGGAAGCCTCTCTAATGAGGTGACATTTGAGCAGAGACCCGACGCTATTAATGCCGTTTGCTTCATACTAACCAACTTGTTCTTGTTACTTGTAGGTTTCAGGAGATGTGTTACAAAGCTTATCTAGCTATCCGGCAGCATGCCAATCTCTTCATAAATCTTTTCTCAATGATGCTTGGCTCTGGGATGCCAGAACTACAATCTTTTGATGATATTGCATACATTCGAAAGACCCTAGCTTTAGATAAAACTGAGCAAGAGGCTTTGGAATATTTCATGAAACAAATGAATGATGCACATCATGGTGGCTGGACAACAAAAATGGATTGGATCTTCCACACAATTAAGCAGCATGCTTTGAACTGAATGATCACTAAGAAATTGAAAGCTCGATATTGGATTCTAGTCTGCACTGTTAATAACTGTCAACAGGCAAAGACTGATTGCATAGGAATTGCACAATCCAAGAACAGCATTAGAATTTACAGCAAGAACAGAAATAAAATACTATATAATTTAAATAATGCAAATGCAAACAGGGTTTGATAGCACTAAACTAGTTCATTTCAAAATTAAGCTTTAGAATAATGCGCAATTTAATGTTATGCCTTAAGTCCAAAAAGGTAAACTTTGAAGATTGTTTGTATCTTTTTTTAAAAAACAAAACAAACAAAAAAAACCCCAAAATATATAGAAATGGTGGAGAAGGAAAAAGAATGATGCTCTTTTTTGTCTTGCAAATGTTCTATATTTTGAAATGTGGACACGCAAAGTCTATTATTGCATTAGGTCCAGGTAAACTGGAGTTTGATGTTAAATTACATTAAGATGGGAAATAATGAAATTTCTTATTTTTTTTTTCATTGCTGTTCAACTTATAGTTTGAAGTGGGTTTTTGACTCCTTGTTTAATGAAGAAAAATGCTTGGGGTGGAAGGGACTCTTGAGATTTCACCAGAGACTTTTCTTTTTTAATCAAACCTTTTAATGATTTGGGGTCTTATCTGCAAAGTTTTGGAAACAGTCACAAATAAGACCTGTTATAGGGTGGCTTTTGGGTTTTTTTCTGGACAGTATTTGCAAGAATCTGATTCTTATTTCCCAGGGAAATTCTGGGGGCCCATAAAGTAAAATAAACATAGAGAAAGAATGAGCAGGAATAGTTCCTGCTTCAGAATTGTACAGTATTCACCTTAAGTTGATGTTTTTTCCTCCTTTTGAAATTGATGAATTGAATACATTTTTCATGCATGTTTTCCAGAAAAATAGAAGTGAGTATTAATGTTATTAAAAAGATTATTTTTTTTATTAAAGGCTATTTATATTATAGAAACTATCATTAATATATATTCTTTATTTCATGATCTGTCCCATAGTCATGCATTGTTTTGCACCCCAAATTTTTTATTGTTCATATCAGCAATGGTCAGCTCTTCTCTTGGTCTTTGGAGAAGGCTTAGGCACTATCCCATTTATATCAATACTAGTGAATAACTACTTAAAGAAAACAGATTAAAGTTTATCCTTTTTTTTCTTTCTCTTTTTACGTGAATCCCCCATCTTCCATCCTCTTGTATAGTTCAGAATGCCTCAATCATATGAAATTAGTTACCAAAATTAATACAATTTAGAGTATTTTCCTGATTGCTTAAACCCTCTACAGAGGTATGCTCATGAATAATACTTTATAATATGGGGAAATAGAAACCATGAACTTTTTACCATTTCAGGCTATTTATCCAATATCTCAATAATAAAAGCAGGATTATGTCCCATTTCCAAGTGGTCAGGGCTCACTCTCCATTTTCATTAAATTGCGGTTGAGCACAGGATACATTCTTAAACATTTTGAAAAACAGTAACCCAAGATGTAGGGGCTAAGGCTAGTCATCACTCCAGAATCTGATATTTTACTCAGTATTTGAAATGAATGATTAATTCCCTAGGAAATAGTTTTAGCAAATGTTCAGGTGCCACACCAGAGAAAGTGCAATAATTTACTGACAGTTTTCTAGATGAGGCATATTATTGGAATACAACTTTATAAAGAGCACACATTGTATACTCTAGTGAAACAGCATCACTAAAATATCTTCACTTATGAAATCAGTTACCTATAGTCTTGAATAGTGAACAAGGACTCTAATACAAATACTCTTAATATTTTGCTATTTTAGAACCCTCAAAGGGCATAATTATTGAAGATTTAGGTACTTCACTAAGGCATGTATATAATATTGCCAAGAGGAAAAATAAATTTGAAGCTATGGGGAACTTATTTCTCTAAACTGTCTTGGAATAGTTCAGAAGAATTTAAACTCTATTAAGCAGGAAAACAATCTATTCTTTTGCAGAAAATTTCATAACTTATTAAAACTTCATCATTCATATTTTGTCTTAGATCTATTCAGTTATAATACATACTACCATCCCAGTCTTTTCTGTATCAGGAATTGATTACAGGAAAACTCACTGAAATGATATAAGTCTGAGACTCTGTTGGTGGAAAGTGAAGTTTTAACAGTACCAACTGTGTTTTACCTGAGTGCCAAAAAAGCTTTGAGCTTCCTTGCACAGAATTTATACAATTTTTGCTCTTTCCACATTAATTCAGTTAGTCCACTTGCCCTGGGACCTCTCCACCATTAAAACACATGCCACATACCATATTTCATCATTGACATTTATTTTCAAGACTTATTACAACCAAATTAAGTCTGTTTTAGAGGTTTAAACAAATTTTATAAAGAATAGAGATTAAGTGATCTAGCTAAAAGCAAAGTAAATATTAAACAAATCCAAGCAGAGTTTAAGCAAATAGCATTAAAAATAAGAAAAAAGGGACAGGTGGTTCTCAGAAGACAAAGAACCAAAAACTGAATTAAATACTATATGGGAGACTAGGATGTTTTAAATTATAACAACATAGTTGCTTCCAGGTACTTTAGTATCAGAGATCAATTCCAGTTGATCACTTCCTATGGCCAGCCATACGTCATTGAATGTGGTATAACTATTGGCTCTACAGTTTCATTTGGTCACTTGAGCAATATTTCCTTCAATGACTGTTTTGGAGGGGGCGGGGGAGCAGGTTTAAAGAAAGTAAGACCTAATTTTAAACACATTCTAGCAAGAAATAACCCACTGTTCGAAAATCATGCTTTAACTTTTTGTTACATTCTCAGCTATACAAAATTGTATATTTTAAAATTTTTTACACTGCTGTTAATTTGAAATCTGTTAATCATATTGTGGAATTTGGTGTGTTTTTTTAAAAGATGTTTCTAATTGGATTTTTTAATCAAGAATGGAATTTGGTCTCTATTTTCTGATAGAACCTAAGCTTTTTGTGGTTCTTAGTGTCCTGTGTAAAACTTAATGTCAAAGTAATCAACTTTGAGGTTTTCCCTTCTACTCTGCTTTATATTACAAGCCCTTTAGGAAATGGAACCTGGTGAATATACAATGAATTGTAAAATATTTTAATGTGTAACTTTTTCAACTGTGAAACTATGACTATTGGTTTTTTGATGAAAACAACTGCTGATAAAGTATTTTGTGTAAAGTGTAGTTCTTATTAGTCAGGAAAATAATCAATGACTTGATTAGAATGTATATACCCTCTTGGATTTTATTTTAAGTGGATTGGTAATTTTCACATGGTAAAACACAGTCCAACTGTATTTTTTCCATCAAAAACTGCGTGATTTGGCATTCTTAAAAAATTATGAGCAGCCCATCTATTCTAAAGGCACCGTGGAAATTTCACAGCATATAAACCTGAATTTGTTTCTTAATGATTTTGTAAATCCATTTAATTCATATCCTGGCTATTGCCTATGCAGGCCAGCTCTTTGGAGAAATTTAATTCCTAGCATTAGTTTAAAGCCAGCAGGTTAACTTTTTGTGAATGTTATAAAGTTCCTTTTGTTTCATTGCCTGCACCAACAGCAGACCTGGGCTGGACCCACACACTCAGAATCCACCTTAAAAAATTAATTGTGATGTCCAGGACATCACTGTAGTATTTCAATTGAAAGGCCATATATGGTGTTAATGGATTGTGGTGCTTCTACTATTTAAAAACAACTTTCATACTTCAGATGTGTTTGAGAAGAGGGGAATCGGGGGTGAGGGGGGTGCAAAACAAGGAGGAGTTGTTTGAATGAATTACATTCTTCATATCCTGCTCAGATGTGGCATGAAAGAAGGCTGAAAGTTGTGAGAATATATTGTGCATACCACAAGGGAATTAACCCTTCATCAAGGATGGGATTGTGAAGGCTGAACTATAAGATTCAGCATTGACAGGATACTCAGATAATCATTCTTGGTGACAGAATAATACAGCTGGGCTGTTTTTTTTTTTAAATATAAACAAACCATTTTTATTTTTTAATTATTACATTAAAAATTGTAAATGAATCTTATGTGCCATGGCCTGGAAAGCCTTTTTTCTTTTCTGTTAAACATTATGTTCACTTTCTGAAAAGACTAGGGCTTAGCTCAAGATAACTGTGGTCCTGATAAAATTAGATTGGTAACTCTACCTCAGAAGGTTAATAAGGAAAAAAAATAGATGAGTCACAATCCAATACTTTGGGCTCTGATATTACCGAAATTTGCAGAGCACTGTATTTGAGATTTATAGTCAGAGTTGGCATGCCTCGTTTTTAATGGCATTGGAGACATTAAGAAAAAAAAATTGGTTAAAAATTTAATCATTGCTCCAGCCATTTGGCAAAGGCATAGTGCTAGGAGGTTCATGGTACTAGGTTCTTGAATTTGATATTTAAAATTAGTTGTGTTCTCTTTTCTTAATTATTAGTGAAATTAGTGTGTGTATATGTGCACACATTTCTATTTGTATACACGCTGCTTGCTAGTTCTAGTCAGGAGGCATCTTTTATAAAAGATGTAAACATCCAGGTTCTAAAATTCAGAAGAGTTTAGAATTTATTAGGAGTTTCCCAAGTTGGGATGGTAGTTTTTAAATAAGCTTATTTCATTCAAGTATTCCACTTGATTAAAGTTTTGCACTTCCTTTTTATCAATGCAGCGCCATTCCTTTTGCTTAGAAATGTTAATATTTTAGATAGGTTAATATTACAGCCATGCTGGCTAGCATATAGTGACAGTTATGAGCCATCAGGAAATTTTCTGACTTAATTTTTACACAATTACATATAAGTTTCAACAGGAAGGGGGAAAAAAACAAAAGCAGTCCCTTTTACATTTAGTATAGTTGGGTAACTAATTTTCACTACTAACCGTAGACTCCATTCCACAAGTTGGTAAGTATGGAAAGGGGCTTTTTAAATGTACTTTGTAAGCTATTCAGGTCTATGAATCTATCTGAAATCATTTAATTTGTCACTACAATAATTTCGTGGTTATGCTAAGAGACATATACATTTTTTAAGTGAAAAATTTTTCATTAATACTTCTAAGTTAGGAAGGAGGCAGAAAACCAACTTTGATATTTTCTCAAAATATCTTTAATAAGACTGAACTCCTTAATTCTAGTGTAAATTTCCAAATGTGGTCATTATCTATTGATTTCATAAGAAACGGCCCCTTACCAGATTTAATGTATGTTCCTATGAGTGGTCAGTGAAGTTGGCCTTCCTCTGATTTCAAATGCAATCAATGATTTAAATATGATTTTGTCCTTGTACTTAAGTTGAATAAAACCTAAAAGAATGTGTCCTTTTGGAACATAACACTTTAACAGCTTGGGGGATGTGGCACTACCAAAAGACTACTAACCCATCAAATGTTGACTTTGGGAATTTTAAAAATAGCTCCTACCACCCTTTTTGCCCCACTTAATGTAGCAAATCGATCTCACTCTATTTTGTCATTCAATGAATTGAAGTCCTGTGGTATACTGCATTCGTTAGGAGAAAAATGTTTTTAAATGTTCCTTTAATGATGGCCCAAAAAGTATTTGACACAGCAAGATGCATGTGTTATTGTACTGAGAATATAGAATAATAGTGTCACTAAATTTAAGACCTCTTCCCAGTCTTGCTGTTCCTAGCAAGAAGCTTGGCCTGTGACTGCACTTATGTTTGTGCTCATCAGAAACTGTCAATGTCTGCTTTTCTTTAACTTCGTAGTCTGTAACATCACACTGTTTATTAAAAAAAGAAAATTACTTTGACTTGTGTCCAAATAATCCTTAGTGTTTCATATATTTTATATTTTAAACAAAAAACTGTGATAAGTATATTTTGCCATTTTTTGAATACTTAAAAGCAAACCAGTATTGCTAATAACCAAATTGTAGCTGAATTTGAGTTCTTATCAATAATGACTGAGAAACATTGAATGAAAACCTGAAACTATTATGCCTTCAAAGTCAGTTTTTCTGCCCCAGTAAAGTGATGAATATTAGAGAAATATCTGCTTAAATATTAACCTCCTTTAAGCACGAAGAATTATATGCTTGTATTTTAAGCAGAAATATATATATATATACACATACATGAATGTATAAATATGTTTGTATGTGTAAACAGGCTTTTTTCAAGTCACTTGAAGAACAGAACCTAGAAAGTAGGTTAGAAGCAAACTGGTTTTGCTTTTAATTAACATAAGCCTTGCAAAAGGTAAGTGTGAACTTTTTTTGGACCCATAATGCACATGGGCATTGACACTTAGTACTTCTAAACAATTAACAGCAAATAATTGCTTACATTTTGTTTATTTGCCAAGTGATTTGAGTGACTTTGAATTAATATTGTTCTAAATTGACTTTGTTCTCCAAGCATAATATGTCTTTCCTAAGATGAACCAAGAAACCACTATACAAATGGAAAACGGTAGGAATTCAAACACTTGTGGTTTCAACACTTCCACACACTGTAGGTTTCAGATTAGTAGTTTTGAATTTGTTAGGAGAAAAATCCCAAGAATTGCGTATTGTTAGATGGGTGTCAAACTTACTAAGAAATAGAATAGAACCTGGCCAGTGTACCTCAGTGGTTGAGCATCGACCTATGAACCAGGAGTCCACGGTTTGATTCCCAGTCAGGGCAGAGCCCAGGTAGTGGGCTTGATCCCCAGTGGTGGGGGCATGCAGGAGGCAGCCGGTCAATGATTCTCGTCATTAATGTTTCTATCTCTCTCCCTCTCCCTTTTCTCTCTGAAATCAATAAAAATATTTTTTTAAAAAATAGAATAGACATGTGCCCTTAATTTAAGGAAACTACAGAAGCTCAATTTGAAGAAAGATTTAAATGTGTATACATATGTATATTTCATTACAAGGAAGTCTTTGGTATACATAAGCCTTTTAAACAGCACATTCTGGACCTTACATGCATATTTTTAGCAAAGATGGTGGGGAGGATCCTCTCCCATAGCTTCCTGCCCTCACCCCTATACCAGCTGTCCAATGAAAGGTACTGAGGCTGATTGAATTCCTTTTATTTTTAATAAGAATTGTATACATTTAAGGTCTACAATATAATGATTTGATATACAGGGTGAAATGATTACTAGAGTCAAGCTAGTTAATGTATCACCTCACAGTTACTGTGTGTGAGATGAGAGTGCCTGAAATCTCAACATCACACTGTTTATTAAAAAAAGAAAATTACTTTGACTTGCAGCAAATTACTTAATGTAGCAAATCGATCTCACTCAATACACTTTTAACTATAGCCATCATGTGTATAATAAATCTCTAGATTTATTGTTCATCTTATAACTGAAAATATGTACCCTTTAACCAACATCTCCCCATTTCCCCCACCTCCCTACTCCTAATAACCATCATATTACTTACTCTGTTTCTATGTATTTGACTTTTTTAGAGTCCACACAAATGCAGTGGAATGCAGTTTTTTTTCCTTTCTGTGCCTGGCTTATTTTACTTAATATAATGCCTGCCAGGTTCATCTGTGTTGTTGAAAATAGCAGGATCTCCTTTTTTTATTTTAATCCTCACCCGAGGATATGTTTATTGATTTTTTTTAGAGAGAGAGAGAACATCAAATAGGTTGCCTCCCATACACGCCCAACCGGGGACCAAACCTGCAACCTTGTGATGCGTGAGACGACATTCCAACCAACTGAGCCACCTGGCTGGGGCAAGATCTCCTTGCTAGAGGCTGAATAATATTCCATTGTACGTACTTAAACACACATTATATATCTATCATCACCATGCCTTTAGTCTGTTGATGGGCACATGGGCTGTCTCCATATCTTGATTATGGTGAACAATGGGAATGCAGGTATCCCTTGGAGGTGCTGATTTTATTTCCTGTGGGTATGTGGCCAGAAGAGGAATAAGGCTGGCTGAACATTGAAACTTAGCAAGAGATTGTTTTCTACTAAGATTTTTAAGCACCTCTACTAGGGACCAGAAACTAAGCTAGGTGTTTCATATATTCTATATCCTGTGTATTCCCTACAATAGCCCCATAAAAGAAGAGATGATTCCCATTCTAAAGATGGGAAGAGAGAGGCTCTAACAATTCAGCTGAATTGCCCAAAAACAAAAACTTGAAAAGTTGTAATTATTATCTGCAACTCAAATCACATACTGAGACATGCTCTCTCCACTATTCCACACTAAAAAGAGGAGAAAATGCCAAAACTCTGCAAGTCGAGATTGCCCAATTTTATTCAGTTTAGTAATTTATGACAAAATTAATTTCTAAAAGGCATTAAATTGGCTTGAATCAAAGTTTCTTGTTTGGTTACATCTACATAAAAAAGGGTTGCTTCAAAAGTCTCATTCTATCGCCCACCAAGTACGATTTTTTAGTAACATTTTAAAGCTACTTTAAGGCACACTGGTTTTCAGAACAAACTGTTTTCAACTCACATTCAGCTTGATCAGGAAAGCACCTGTGGGGAGGGTTTTGTGACATTATTTAATAACCATGGTTGACTCAACATTTAATATAAGGGCCATTGTTGAGTATCCACGTGGGACTTTTCTGTGACGGGGGTTATCTGAGATGAATGCTAAATTCCATCCAGTACAACGTATCCCTACTTCACGACAAATTTCTAGCCATATCTTTCCCTCTCACCAGAATGTACACAAAGAATAAAGTGAGCTTAAGGAAAGCATAATTAACTAAAAACTGTACCCGAAAGAAAGTTACATGGTACATGGTAAGGCTAAGTATAAATAACTCTAAACTCATTGAATTTTCCAGGCAGTGGCTTCCCTCTGTTATCACGAATGGTGAACTGAAATGGTAGGGCCACACTTTTGGGGATCACCAGATTACTATCTTCCTGTAGTGAATGAACTGTTCTTCACCAAGAATTTTTTTCAGAAATGTTTTAATGTGAATTGTGTGGCATAGAACAAGGCTAGTTGTCCAGTGCTCAATCGATTAAATAGCCTCATTATTTACTTCCACATTGACAAGTTCTAGGTAGAGCTGAAATTAAGGACAGCTACCTTGAGCCCATTTTGCCATGTGGGAACAAAAAGTGCTTCCTTGGCTCACGTGCAGAGATTTGGAGTAGAGAAGATGGTGAATTTGTGTGTATTTACAGAATAAATAGAATACATGTGAGATTCTTCAAAGTTTTTCTTGCGTGGCCGGCATGGCTCAGTGGTTGAGCGTCGACCTATGAACCAGGAGGTCACAGTTTGATTCTGGGTCAGGGCACATGCCCCAGGGAGGGGCTCAATCCCCAGTAAGGGGTGTGCAGGAGGCAGCCGATCAGTGATTCTCATCATTGATGTTCCTATCTCCCTCTTTTTCTCTGAAATCAATAAAAATATATCTTTAAAAAAAGTTTTTTATCATACTTTACTGCCACTTCATGGTTAATTCGTAAGCAGGCATAATCAAGTCTTCACGTGCAGAAACTGCAGGTATCTGAAGGCCAGGACTTCAGTTTGGCCACCATCCTAAGGTTGCTCGGCTCCTTCGATGCTGTTCTATATAAGGTACTTTGCCACCTGCCTCATCTCTGAATGCAGTTCTGTACTTCTCACATAGGAGGGACAGGTACTGTGTTAACCGCACCATACCAACAATCAGGGCGCCACCCAGCAGAGTCAGTGAAGGCCAAAGTAAACAGTGGAAAATAACCGTTTGGTCATACTTTTTTATGAGAATGACGTCTTCAGATTGGCTGTTGGGACTGTAGAAACATGAAAAGGGAGTCCCATTCATGTGATCGAAGAATTCCTTTATGTCCAGAGCCCTGTTGAGCAAGTCATTCCTGTCTCGGTGGCACTTAGGTGTGTAAAAGCACTAGGAATGTGGAGGAGGAAGAAAGATGAGGACACTCTTACCAATATCAAGCACTTAACAGTATTAATGCTGAAATACCTTCAAAATGAAGCTATTAGGGAGTTTCCATCTCAAGGTGATGAAACCTACTACATAGCTCAGGGGGAAGGGTTGGCAGATGGGCACCGAATGAAATGGCCATTTCCGGGCATTAAGCAGGGCCATGGGGAAGTATTCTTCGAGTCAAGGCACTGCAGAAAAGGAGAGAAACCAAGATGGCGGCATAGGTAAACACCGGAAGTTGCTGCCTTGCACAACCACTTCAAAAATACAACTAAAAGACAAAACGGACATCATCCAGAACCACAGGAAGGTGGCTGAGTAGAAATTCTACAACTAGAAGGAAAGAGAAAAGCACACTGAGACTCAGAGGAGGTGCGGAAGTAAAGTGCAGAGGTACGGAGGTACACGTGGAAAGGGCTGGCAACTGAGGACACGGTTGTCTTTTTCAATCAGGAGAGAGTCTCAAGCTCTGAACTCCAGTTCCGGGTGAGTCTCTGGGGACCCAGACACATACGGGGAGAAACTGGACTGTCTGGCATCAGTCGGAACTCCAGGGCAGCTTTCTCTCAGAGGTGCTTGCAGCGATTACCGGGACACTGAGACTCAGAGCCTCTTAGAGTAGGACTGAGGAGCAGGCATAGCTAATTCCACCCTGTTGATCCCTGGTACCCCACCCCCACCAAGCTGTGCACTGACTTTTGCATATGAAAGGCCTGGCCCTTTGCAAACTGAAAATTACCTAACCAACTGCAGCTGGCCCAAGGCCCCACAGCAGCTTGCATTCCTTCACAGCTGAGCTCCTGCTGGGTAGCCTTGAGCAGAGGCTAAATTAGCACCTCCTTAGCGATCCAAGAGCCAGTGTATCCAATGGTCA
>NW_006295391.1:1435550-1437844 GCF_000327345.1 Myotis davidii | reverse complement strand
TGGGAAGACACTGGACAAAAATCGTACACGTATGGATGAGGACAGTGGTGGGGGAGGGGTAAGGGCAGAGGGTGGGGTGGGAACTGGGTGGAGGGGAGCTATGGAGGGAAAAAGAGGAACAACTGTAATAATCTGAATAATAAAGATTTAATTTTTTTAAAAAAAAACACTGCAGAAGAGACCGTGGCCAACTTCATAAGGACCACGCTCCTGACATGCAGGTCCTCATCCTCTTTCTGGACAGTATGTCAATCCATTTGTCAATTCAACAAATATTTATTGAGCTCTATGTGCTTTCAGCACCTACTGATCCCTCTATTGCCTTTGTCTTGATGTCCTGTAGCAAAATCTCTCCCTAACGGATTAGCATATTGAGGCTTTTGTCCTGGGCCCACACAGCGGGGACCCACCTGGGCTCTATTTCTTGGGAGGCAGAGCCAGTGGATAAGGGACCTATCAGCTGATTTAAAAAAAAAAAAGCTTGGGGTTTATTACCACACCCACTTGGCACTCCGAGCACTGTGCCAATGGCCTTTAAAAATGTTTGAGACCTTAAACATTATTACATCCGAAATAGAAAACAAACCATCAGATTAAAATTAGTGATTAAGTGAAGACAACGAAATGTACAGTGTTAACTAATCTAACTCAACTTTGTTAGGTATATAAAGGTACACTTTAAATCATCTGAACCAATGGAACAACTTATTAAATCAAAATTGCCCTGGCCAGTACTTCTCAATGGTTAGAGCATCGGCCCATGCACCAAAGGGTAAAAGGTTTGATTTCCAATCAAGGGCACATGCCTGGGTTGCAATTTTGGTCCTCAGCCCTAATCAGGACATGTGCTGGAGGCAACCAATCCATGTGTCTCTCATCAATGTTTTTCTCCCTCTCTGTTTCTCTTCACCCCTCCCTTACACTCTCTAAAAACTAATGGAAAAAAATATCTCCAGGTGAGGGTTAACAAAAATAAATAAAATCAAAATTATAATAATCCTTTAAATTTCTCTGATAAGAAAAATTACTTGCACCTAGCCAGCATAGCTCAGTGGTTGAGTGTTGACCCATGAACCAGGAGGTCACGGTTCGATTCCCAGTCAGGGCACATGCCTGGGTTGCAGGCTTGATCCCCAGTGGGGGGGTGTGCAGGAGGCAACCGATCAATGATTCTCTCTCATCATTGATGTTTCCATCTCTCTCTCCTTCTTCCTTCCTCAGTCTTAAATGAATAAAAACATATTTTCTTCAAAGAAAAATTACTTGCTTGATTTAAGGTGGACTGTGAAATGATAGGGAGTGGGACCTCCAAAAGTGAGACCGCCCAGAAACGACTCTGGTCATTGGCTCAGCCTATAAATTCTAGACACCAATTTATGAAATTGAAATCTCTCCCCTTTCTACTTACCCCATTTTCCCTCCAAGAATGCTTTTGCGTGATTTATTCTGATTTGTCCACTACAAAACATTGACTGGGAGGAAACAGATGTATCCCTAGAGGTGGCCCAGGGTACTGCACCGTGCTGGTGACAGTCTGGCATGGAAGGATTGCTGTATTTAAAACTTTTTCATTAGAACATCACCTTGGAATTTATCTGGACAGCCTCTTCATTATAATGTAGGAGAGCTTTCTGGCCCGAATGGGTGAGGTTCACCAACACCTGAAGACAGGGGTACTTGCCGTGACCTTGGCAGTCCACACCACAGGTGAAAGCACAGTCCATCCCATCGTCCGTGATACGTGTGTGAATAATAGTGCAGTTCGCTTCTTCTCTCTGAGTGCTCCAATTTGGAAAAAAATAAAATCATGATCTTCAACCTCTAGAAAACTTAGTTTTATATTTCTAATGTGCTAACCTGAGGCATTTGTCTGTTTCGGGTAATGTAGGACCATCATAGAAGGTACACAATGAGGACACAGAGACAGGGGATAAAATAGCAGCGAATTTTCAAGTCCCTTCTCAATTAGGACCCTCCTGGCATATTTCTCACTACACCAACCCTTACATCAATGATTTTCAAACTTCAGAATCACCTGAGTGAATTTGTTAGAATGAAGAGCTTGTTAAAATGTGGATTCCAGCCTGGCTGGCATGGCTCAATGGTTGAGCATCAATCAACCTATGAACCAGGACATCATGGTTCGATTCCCTATCAGGGCACGTGTCTGGGTTGAGAGTTCAGTCCCCAGTGTGGGGTGTGCAGGAGGCAGCCAATCAATGATTCTCTCTCATCACTGATGTTCCTATCTTTTCCTCTCCCTTCCTCTCTAAAATAAAAGTGTATATATTCAT
>NW_006295391.1:1433896-1435540 GCF_000327345.1 Myotis davidii | reverse complement strand
ATATATATATATGTATATATATAAAATATTTTTTTAAAATATGGATTCTATGCTTCAGCCCCAGAGATTCAGGTTCAGTTTATCTGAGTTGAAGCCCAGAAATCTATTTAACAGTTTTAAGATACATGTATTTGGAGAACCATACTTTGATCAATATTACCTTAAGTACTGTAACCAACAAGATCCACATCCAGAAATTGTATTATCTGCCCAACTGGTGTGGCTCAGTTAGTGGTTGAGCGTCGACCTATGAACCAGGAGGTCATGGTTCGATTCCCGGTCAGGACATTTATCCGGGTTGCGGGCTCAATCCCCAGTGTGGGCATGCAGGAGGTAGCTGATCAATGATTCTAATCACTGATGTTTCTATATCTCTCTCCCTCTCCCTTCCTCCCTGAAGTCAATAAAAATATATTCAAAGAAATCATATCATAATGCCTCATCATCCTAAAATCCCACTTTGGAAGAAGTCCAACCATAGGGCTCTTAGTCAACACAGCCTCCAAAAGTTCTGGTAACAAAGCACAATTCCATTTACTTGCTCTACTTCCAAAGAGGCGAATGCAAATCGTGCAAGCAATCTCTCATTGGAAACTCACTGTGTTTTTGCTGTCAGTAATTCCTTGAGGTCAGAACCTACATGCTATTCATCTTTATGTTCCTCAAAGCCTAAAGCACAATGCCTCCCACATAGTGAAGGCTCGGTAAGTGTTGTGCTGAATTAAATTTTATTTGGAAAACATTCCTTGAGAATTTGGGTATGTGTGACAAACACAGAATGTCATCGGTGCAATGAGACTGGTAGATAAAATTCCTGTGAAGACTGAGGTGAGGTTGAAGAGAATGGACATATATGTATGAACTAAGTAGAGAACAAGTGAGGGTAAGAGGATATGTTTTGAATGTATAGGAGCAGCTCCTCATGCATCCTCACAATCACCTCCAGGTGGGTCCCTGTGTTTATTTCCTGGTGCCTTAATAACAAGGAGTTAGAGTAGCAAACCCTAAGTCAGACTATTTGAAAGGCATTGTTTAGCTAGCTGTACCAGTGCACTCCCATTACGATCTTTGACCATCAGTCATCATTTCGCTTTATTAATATAACAAACCTGAGACACGTGATGCAATTTAACATGATCTTAAGGCCCAGGGACTTTTTAAAAAATTACTGCATGTGGCCTACAACAGTAAAATATTGGGCAAGTGAAACACAAAAATGGAAAGGTTCTCTTGCACGTTTAGCATTGGCCTGCTTTTACACAAAATTAATTTCTATACTTATTTAGATGAGGCATCTTTAACTGTTTATAGTCATATGCTTATCTGTGTTAGTTAGAACTTAAGCTCTCTAAACGCTCACTATGTGACAGATGAATTATGATTTGAACCTTCCTCGAAGATTTCAGGAAGCTCCAATATAGAAAGCGGGATATTCTTTCCTATGCATGAGCCCAGGTGGAACCAGGGGTGTATTTAGGACTAAAAAAAAAAATTAGCCTGTTCTTTTTTTTTTTTTAATTAAATCTTTATTGTTCAGATTATTACATTTGTTCCTCTTTTTTCCCCCCATTACTCCCCTCCTCCCAGTTCCCACCCCACCCTCCTCCTTCCCTCCCCTCCCCGTGTCCTCATCCATAGGTGCAC
>NW_006295391.1:1430902-1432786 GCF_000327345.1 Myotis davidii | reverse complement strand
TAGAGGCTCGCCTGGATCTGGAGCTCAGAGGCTGAAGCTCCCTCCCGATTGAAAACAACAACCGCGCCCTCCACCGCTAGCCCGCTCCGCGTGCACTCCGCACCTGAGTATTTCACATCAGCACTGCGCCTCCTCTGAGTCTGGGTATGATATTCTCTTTCCTCCTAGTTGTAGAATTTCCACTCAGCCAGCCTCCCTGTGGTTCTGGATGATGTCCGTTCCGTCTTTTAGGTGTAATTTGAATTTGTTGTTCAAGGCAGCAATCTCTGGCGTTAACCTATGCCGCCATCTTGGTTTTTTTTTTAGCCTGTTCTTTCAATAGCATTGTGTGTCTATTTGTCTACAAATAAGCACAATCCATCATTTAAGGAATGTGAGTGTAAGGGAGTGGGCATAGGTGTAACTATCACCCAATAGGGTGTGAAACTTATCTCTGGTGGCCCAAGATTTCAAGGCAAGGGAGAGATAAGCACTCCCTAAATTCCTTTAAACAATTTCCAGAAATGCTTAGAAAAGTAAATTTTAAATATGAGCAACAGCTTGGTGCCAATTTGCAGGTGGTATCCTCAAACCATCTCCCAAATATATCACATTTTTAAAAAATATTTTGACCTGCAATGCACACACACACACACACACACACACACACGTGCACACACATATTTATTCCATTTACATAGATATTACATAGTTTACATATGTAATGCAGATTAGGTAGAAATTAGATACATAGGTAGATATAAAGTGGAGTGACAGGAAAAGGAAAAGTAGAAAGCTAGAATGAAGTCAAGAGTGGGCTGCATACATGTGACCTGCAGATCCTAAGACCCTTTATAATTATGGGAAATGGACAAATTTGACTTTGAGCTTCTTAGCAGCAAAAGCAACAAAAGCAACACAACCAGATATAGGATGCCTGGTGTCTGTTGAATTAAAACAAATAGGTTGACCAAGAGCAGAATAGATTCTCTGGTACTCATACCAGGTAGAAAATCCCCCTGGGAGCCTGCTAAGAGTGGACTGTGCACTCTGGTGGATGGTCACCTCCACATTATTACCTGAATAATGTTAATACTGGAATGGCGGGAGATGAATCTTAAAAATTCCTTTTCTGTGACCCCTTTTCACTGAACTTCTAGACCTGCTTTTTCATTCCCCATGGCGCTTGCATTCCCAGGGCGGCCCTCCCCTAAAGCACTTCATGTTATGTGAGCCATTCTCCAAATTTAAACAGCTCCTGCCCTGCCCTAATCAAAATGCCCACCTCCACCCCCACCCCCAGTCCCCTCATTGCAGCAAGCTTAAGTCTTAGGAGGTCAGAAGTCTTTATGTCAGAATGACAAACAGATTCTTTCCTGGCTTTGTTGCCCTAGGCAAGTTACTTGGCTTTTCTGAGCCTCGACTTTTTCATTTATAAAATTAAAATAATGCTTCCTTCCATCATGGGTTTGCTCTAGCTTTAAACATAATAAAACAGTATATTTGTCATATCCTATCTAATAAAAGAGAAACATGGTAATTAGTGTACATCCACTACCCTTCCCATTGGCTAATCAGTGAGATATGCAAATTAACTGCCAGCCAAGATGGCGGCCAGCAGCCAGGCAGCTTGAAACTAACATGAGGCTTGCTTGCTTCAGTGACTGAGGACTGCAACGTTCCCGCCTGCCGCTGCAGGCCTCTGAGCTGCAACTCTAAGCAACTACGTAAAAAATATAGAAGCTAAACAAACCCCAGAAACCTGCTTTAGTCCCAGGCTTCAGCCAGCAGGATTGCAACATTGTAAGCAAAGGCCAGAAACCTAATTTCAGCAGCGGAGGCCTAAGAGCTGGAGCCAAGCCTAAAGGCTAAAGCTAGCCCAGAAGAAAAAAAAGGAGCCCCTTT
>NW_006295391.1:1421435-1430456 GCF_000327345.1 Myotis davidii | reverse complement strand
GGGGAAAAGAAATATACAGAGAGCTCCTATACCCCTTGCCGTTTCAAGATGAAACATAATGAAAACTTGAGCTGAGTTAGAATGAGCCTTGCGCTATCCTGCAAACCCCCTTTCTTCCTCCCGTCTGCACCCCACGTGCCTTCACCCCACAGTATGTCAGCCCTAATTATCTCAGGATGTCTCCTCAGTAGGCCAGAGGGAACTTGCCAGACATGCCACATGTAATGAGATCTTTGGGACTCCTAGAGCTGAACTTCAGCTCATTAGAGACCTCTACTCTATATATAAAAGCCTAATATGCAAATTATCCCCTTGGGAGTTCAACCAGAAGTTCAATCACTCGCTATGATGTGTGCTGACCACTAGGGAGCAGCGAGGAATGAAGGAAGACCCTGGCCAACAGCTGGAAGGCCCCAATCGGCCCAGCCCAGATTACCGGCCAGGCCTAGGGGCCCAAGCCGGTGCAAGAATTTCATGCACCAGGCCTATAGTATTATATATTTAATAATGGTAACTATTATTACATGTATCTAATAAGGAAACTAATTAAAAGAAAAGAAGGGAACTCATATTTACTGAGCAACTACTATGTGCCAGGTAGACATTATCTAACTCAAAAAACTCAAACTCAAAAACTTCTATTGTGCTCATGTAGAAGGCTTAAATTAAGCCTTCCCTAGGATATCTGCACATTAAGGGAAGGATTTATTACCTACATGACTAATTTGTGGATTCGTTGTTGGAAGTATTTTTGAGGTTAGAGTTGGGGAGCAGACAAGAAATGTCTTTCACTTTCTTATCACCTCTTACTCCACACTCAGCTGCTTCCCAGCACTGAGAGAGGAGCAAGTGAGTCTGTCATCCCTGTCCTAGGCCACGGTCAGAAGGGCTGCAGGAACCAAAGCCAGCCCCCGCCTCTCCACCACTGTGCCTGTATCTGATCTGAACTGGAAATTCTGGGTCTATCTTTCTCCGTTTCTTACCTGAGCATGAAAGGCTTTAGGATGGTTATTCCAAACAAGAAGAACATTAGAACTGAGAAGCCCATCATTGTGAACCCTAGCAGCATGGCTCGGTCCTCTCCAGCACTGGACGGCAGCTTCTTGTGCTCATCTGGTGGGTCTCCACCATTGTGGTCTGTATTTCTCTTCCTCCCTGAGGTAGAAATGGCTGTCCTTTGGAGGAAGTGGGGAAGAGACAGTTCTAAAGAAGTTGGAACATTTACCAACCCTTGGGGGGTAGAGGGACGATCCCATCTGCTCCTCCCTAAGGGTTGTGAGCAGGTCCCATGCAATACAATGAGATCCCATGTTCAGAACTTGGTGAAAAGTCTATCGAAACATGCTAAAATGGTGTGTTATAAATTTTTTCTTGAATGTAACAAACAAAACTAAGGAATGCCACCTGGTAGAAGTCTTTGGAGACCTGTTTAATCAATGGCTAGAAAAGAATTACCTGTAAAAGTATCTTTTGTTTTATGTAAATAAATGTTATGAATTTGCTTATCTTTCAGGATTATTGCACATTCCCCCTGAAAATATTTTTTGCATCACAAGGTCCACATTCCTGCCTATGAACGGCCAGCCATGCCCAGCAGAGGCTGCCCCTGTGGACAGGAGCGTGTTCTCCCATTTGTCTTAGTCCCACCACTTCCTGTGACCAGTTTCCCTGATTAGCTGTTCCCTCTCACAAGGCAGTTGAGTCCCAGAGGTAATTCCATTTTAAGAGGCTTAACAAAATATTAAGCTAAACAAACGCACCTATAATGGTAGAGATTCAGGCTCTATGGAATATATATTCTTCTCAAACATATATGGAACATTTACGAGAACTAACCACCAACTGAGCCATAAAGAAAGCCTCAACAAATGTCAAAGAATTTATGAAAGTAATGTTCATTTTATAAAATTTGAAAAAATAGAAAATAAAAATCACCCACAATTCTACTGTTCACTTAGTGGGCCATTCCCCTCCTCTATATTATTTTAAACACTGGAAAAAAATTTTAAGCTTGTTTTTTTCACTTAACATAATTATATGACGGCAGCAAAGCTTTGTAACTCTTCTATTGGCTACATAATAATATTCCAACAATAGGATATGCCATAATTTTGTTGTTGTTGTTAATCCTCACCCAAGGATATTTTTTCCCATTGATTTTTAGATAGAGTGAAAGGAAGAGAGGGGGAGAGAAAAAGATTGATGTGAGAGAGACACATCAACTCGTGCCCTGACCATGGCCAGGGAGTGAACCCACAACCAAGCATATGCCCTTGACCTGGAATCGAACCGGCAACCCTTCGGTTCTCAGGCCAATGCTCTAACCACTTAGCAACACCAGCCAGGACCCCATCATTTCCTCAATCATTTCCCTATTGTTGAATAAGTTTTCTGAGATCATAAACAGCCCTGTAATTACTGTTGTGGTATTTATAAGCACCTTTCATCCAAGGACCTCAAAGCACTTAAGAATGATCTAATTTTGCTCTCTAGCCAGGGATGAGTAAACAGAACTTTTACTCCTTTTTTGCCAGCAATACATATCCACTTGTAACCAGTGTGTTACCAGGAGGTGTTTTATTCAGTCAAGGCAGTATTCATCTCGTTTCTGCTGTCTCCCCTGCAGACAGAACTGACTCTCACACTCCTGATACTACAGGTGCCTTCTGGCTTAGCCTGAAGCAAACTCAGTTTCAGAGCCCTTGAACATGTTCATCTGGCTGTGATCCCTGCAAATGCCAGCAGCCTCTCCCTCCAACATTATAACGTGTGCAAAAAGTGTTCCTTAGAAAGAAGCTGTGGTTCATCAAAGCTTGATAATTCATCTGACACTAGTTTCACATGTGTATGGAATTTCTAAGCATTGTGTTATGTTAAAGTAATATTTCCCTGTAATTTGTTTATGTTGCAGAAAAGATTTGGGTAATTGTTATTACCCTTCTATTTTTGTAATTATTTAATAACTTCTTTTGAAACAGGAAGTGAGGTTAAGTCAACGTGGTTCACCGAGTTTGGTAAGAGGAGAGAGCAATAATCCAATTGTGCATTTCAGAAATGAATATAGGATACTGTAATGCTTCGGGGAGGACACAACTGCTCTTCTATCTGGTTAATTATGTTAAGTACTTGTTCCATTGCAAGTTTGCCGTTTGATTGTCTGCCATACAGTGATTCACTTTAATTGTCTTTTCACAAAAGCACTAGTTCATTTCTAAGAGACAAGTGTTTTTGCCTCTATCTCTTTCCTCTTTGGCCTGTCTTCCTTCCTCCCCCAGCCTCCCACATCCGTCAAACCCCGATATCTCACTCTCTTGCATTCTCTCTCTCAGATACCCTTGAGTGTAATTAGAGGGTGACAGATGTGGGTAATGTGATGACCGTGGTGATGTTTACTGTTTCCGCTTCCTCGGCTCCCAACTCCACTTCAACCACTAACAAATCACCCAGGTTTTTGGCTAGAGTGAACTGTACCCCTCCCAGGAGTAGGCTGGGAAGCTCTTAATATCCCATTCCTCAAACACTCTCCGGCGTTGCTCTTCTCTAAACTTTGGTGCCCACTTCTGGTTTCCTCTGCCCCCAACCCAGGGACAGGCGGGGGGAGTGAAGCTTAAGACTCACAGCCCCTCTGCTTTGCATTCCCCTGGGGAGAAAAGAGGTCCTCAGGACACCTTAAATATCTCACTTTCTCCCTTTAAGAAGTGCCCTGGCTCTGGCCGGGTTTTCTCAGTGCTTAGAGCATTGAGCCATGAACCCAAGAGTCTCTGGTTTGATTCCCGGGCACATACCTTGGTTGCAGGTTCCCAGCCCTGATGGGGGCATGTTCAGGGGATATTTCTCTCTCTCTCTCTTCCTCCTCTCTCCCTTCCACTCTCTCTAGAAATCAGTGGGGGGGAAAATACCCTTGGGTGAGGGTTTAAGAAAAAAAAAGAAAAGTCCTGGCCAGTGTGGCTCAGTGGGTTGGGAGTCTTCCTGCATACTGAAAGGCTGCTAGTTCAGATCCTGGTCAGGGGACATATCCAGGTTGCAGGCTTGATTCCCTGGTGGGAGGCATGCAGAAGGCAGCCAAGCAATGTTTCACTCTCACATTGCTGTTTCTCTCTCTCCCTCTCTCTCTCTCTCTCTCTCTCTCTCCCTCAGCCTTTCTCTCTCTCTAAATAAATCAATTTAAAAATCTTTAAAGAAGTAAGTTATCTCACTTCCCCCCTTAAGGTGGTTAATAACAATGGCTAAAAGTATAGACAGTATGATGGCGTCATGCAGAGAGCATGCTAAGGCATGCAGCAACGATTACTATCCCCTGTTACTGCTCCCATTTCATCCACAGGGGGTGAGGCAGAGAGACATTAAGAGACTTGCCCACAGACATCACAATCGTCCAGCTGGTTAAGGGGTGGAGCTGGTGGGATTTGGGATTGGAACCCAGGCCTGTGACTCCAAGGCCAAAGCATGCTTCAACCATGGGACCAAATGCCGGGAGTAATTTCCTCATTCCTCACTCCACACAGCGCCACCTCTGTGCTGGGCCATGATCTAGAGCTGGGGAGCCAGAGATGCGTTGGCAAGGGCACTGGCCTCCAAGAACTTGCAACCTGGAGGAGGAAGCCAAGGAGAAAGGATGCAGCCCACACTAGTCAGCGCTGCTGGGACGCCTCCGGGGTCCCCTGGGAAGCACAACAAGTGGGCACCCTCGGAGGACGTAACCAGACTAGCCGCTTGTGCCGCGAGGTTCCCCTGACAGTGAGGGGGGGCCTGGTGGTGGCTTACCTTCCCTGGCGCCGCCGGCCGCCCTGGAGTGTGATTTGAACCGGGATGCCGAAGGGCTGCATGACACCACAGGGCTGGGCAACATGGGCTCCCTTCACCTGAGTCATGGCCTCTGAGGGCGCAAGAAGGCAATGCTTAAGCATCAGCGGAAGTGGGGTCCCAGAGGGAGCCTGCAGTCCCCGCCTGGACACCCATGGAAAGCACCCCGCCTCCAAAGCTGCCACCTGGTGGACAGGTGGGAAGTGAGGGCAGGCCTGTCCCGGGCTCTGCAGATTACTGACCAGGCTGGGCAGTCAGTTCCAGAAGCTCAAGAAGACCCTGCGTGGTTTTCTGCAGCCAGACCTTCCCCACGGTGTCTCTCCGTCTCCCTGGGCCTGCCTCCTCCTTGTCACCTGTGTTCCGGTTCGGCGGCCGGGTGCATCGCCATAGAGACCTAACCGCTGGCGGAAAGTTCTGAGACCCGAGGGACCCTGTGTAATTGGTGAGGGACAAACTCAGTTCAAGGTTTATAAAAAGAGGAAATGTTTTGCCCTGGCCACGCTTCCTCTTTCACAAAGTGTCTGTTAGAGTGAAATATCAGAGAATGGCTTTTCTGGTCCATGCATGTTCTGATAGAGGATGCTTCTGTACCATACGTGATTTCCCAAATTTTCAGGACCCAAAGGACCATAGAGTGACTCACCATTAAAACTATTTCGTGCCCTAGCCGGTTTGGCTCGGTGGATAGAGCATCAGCCTGCGGACTGAAGGGTCCTGGATTTGATTCCAGTCAAGGGCACTTGCTCTGGTTGCAGGCTTGATCCCCAGTAGGGGGCATGCAGGAGGCAGCCGATCAATGATTGTTCCTCATCATTAATGTTCGATCAATGATTGTCCCTCATCATTAATGTTTCTCTCTCTCCCTCTCCTTTCTTGTCTGAAATCAATAAAAACATATTTTAAAAAACTATTTCAAAGGTTAAAAACTATCAAATGTCATTGTATCTTTCTTTGATTACCTAAAAAGCATTTGGGGATCTTTTAATAACCCCCAAATTATAAACATCAATTATTATTATATTGTAGCTTACTGACATGTGGATGATAGAATGCTAGCTGGACTCCTTTTGCTGTATGTTTTTTGCTGCATGTTTTTTAATAAAGTTATTATCTTAACATTTCCCGAAATATTTGTGGGAGCAAGAATGTAAGTATAATCTATAAACATCCATGTAAACATCCCATAATAACTGTTTCTTGCAGTTATTTTAATATTGTTTAATAAAAAGGTATAATTTACATACTTCTGGTTTGTATTATTTTCCTGTCAGAGTTAGGGATTAGGTCCTTGGTAAACTACTTGTTTTTAGTGAACTTTAGAATAAGAACTGCATCTTGGAATAAAAACTGATAGCAATCAGAATTTTTTTGCCTCCGCCTCCTGCTTGTAACTTAGCATTGTGAATATAATAACTGGTTTTCAGATTTAGATGTGCTAAAAAATTCCTCTGCAATTTGGTATGTAACTATCTGAAGAAATTAATGATTTGCTGCTATTTTTATATATTTGATTTAACCTTAGAAATATAATAATTTTTGAGCCTGTGAGACCGTATTTGACACCCAGAATTTGCACCTGCCTTTACTGGGGCTTCTGGTCATTCCCCTCTCTTTTTGTTTGTTTGTTTGTTGTTTTGTTTTGTTTTGTCTTGTTTTGTTAATCCTCACTTAAGGATATTTTTCCCATTGCTTTTTCAGAGAGAGTGGAAGGGAGGGAAGGGGAGAAAGAGAAACATCGATGTGAGAGAGAGACACCAACTGGTTGCCTCCTGCACACACCCTGACTGAGGGTGGGGAGCAATCCCACAGCTAAGGTATTTGCCCTTGACCAGGAATCAAACCTGCAACCCTTCCGAGTGCAGACTGGTCAGGGCTCATTCCCCTCTTTTAATTCTAATTCCAATTCTAATTCTCATGCACCATCTTTAAAAATTCACCTTAAGAAAGTATGGAGAGAGGTCCTAACTGGTTTGGTTCAGTAGATAGGGGTCCCGGGATCAATTCCAGTCAAGGGCATGTACCTGGGTTGCGGGCACATCCCCAGTAGGAGGTGTGCAGAAGGCAGCTGATCGATTTTCCTAACTCTCTATCCCTCTCTCTTCCTTTCTGTAAAAAACCAATAAAATATTTTTTTAAAAACACACGTTTTCTTTTAAAAAAGAAGTATGGAGAGAGAAAGTGAGTTACTTTAAATTACTTTTAGTCTCACTTCAAAAGTTCTGATAGGCCCAGATAGATTTATTTGGGTCCCGGACAAGTCTGTCCCTGGGTATGTCTCAGGTGTAGCCATTCCAATGGGCCATCTAAAACTGATCTCAGACCTAGCCTGTGCTTTGTTTTCCTTCTTTTTAACGAGTGCCCAGATGGCAAGTGAGAAAAAATAATATGACCTGTTGCCCTTTGGTTTTTTTCCCTGGTGCTCCTTCACTTGGTAACTAACCTCTCTGTCCACCAATACCAGACCACTCCCTTTGTGCCCCTACAGCAATGTCCCATTCACACATAGACTCCTCTCAAGCCTACCTCTCCAGAAGAACCTGGAGTGGTTGGTATAAATTGCAAAATACCGACTTCTGCGCATGGGCCACGAAATTTCAATAGCACTCTACATGCACGCCCGCACATGGTATTTTGTGGAAGAGCCACACTCAAGGGGCCAAAGAGCCGCATGTGGCTCACGAGCCGCAGTTTGCCGACCACTGGCCTAGACCCTCCCTGAATTCCTAGGTTATTCCTTCCTCTCAGAGTTGCTAGAGAACACTTCTTGCTCCACAGAACATCAGCCAGAAGTCAACTGCCAGCCACCATGTGGGTCTCCTCCTTCTCTGGGCTAGAGTCTTTGGGTGCTGGGTTCAAATCCCAGCTTTGTAACTTCAAGTAATTCTGTAAAGATTCTCTGCCCTAGTTTTCCTCAGTAAAAAGGGAGTAAATAAAACTCAGTGTGAGTTGGATGAGTACGGTGAAACTTAATTAGTGCCCATAAACTGCTGTGAGATTTATAGATGAAAGAGGATATTATTGCAAGATGCGGGCATAATGAATTCCCAACTCCAGGGTTTTTTTTACAGATGCTTTACTCAAGAGAAAAAAGAACCATTTCTCCCTCTAATCATGCTGGAGAAATTACTTTTTTTTTCTCATTCTCTCAATTACACGCTCCTATTACAGCTAAGAATAGCTAAAATTCCTTTGTTGCTAAAATTCTCCATGTTCATGAGAGCTATATTTCTCTTTCCAAGTTCAGAGATGCACAAGTCATTTACAACAACCAAAAAAGTCTGTAACAGCCTATGTCCTTTGGGTGTGTATGTATTTGTGTGTTGGAGAATAAATAAACCCCTAACTCAGGGGTCCTCAAACTTTTTAAACAGGGGGCCAGTTCACTGTCCCTCAGACCGTTGGAGGGCCAGACTACAGTTTAAAAAAACCTATGAACAAATTCCTATGCACATTGTTTATATCTTATTTTGAAGTAAAAAAACAAAACAAAACGGGAACAAATACAATATTTGTATTTGCATGTGGCCCGCGGGCCGTAGTTTGAGGACCCCTGCTGACTGAACCATCATCTCAGCTTGAGTAGTTTTTATTGATGTAAGCAAAAATTACAAATGAAAAAAGTGAAGTCATACCTAATCTTACATTCTCTTTGCAGGGGAAAAAACAGCAAAGGAGTCTGATCTGTGCCACCCACTTGTGGAGTCTTAGATGGGATCTTCCGTGTGTGTGTGTGTGTGTGTGTTTTAATCTTAATGACTATCTCCAGCCACCTTTGCTAATCAAATCGGCACTGGCATGTGTCAGAGAACCAGCATCACCTTCCTGCAGGTGTTCTTCCTGCTCTGATGAGTAAAAACACTAGTGACTAACACTGATTCAGCTTACTATGAGTCAGCCATGAGTCTAAGGCTTTACATCTTTTTTCTCTGTATAGCAGTGACTTTCAGCAGCAGGCCCACTGGTGTGCCGCAAAAATATTTTTAACTTGCAAGACCTAACTGTTGAGTGAGGGGCACTGACCTCTTTTCCCTTAGATTGTCACATAAAAAATGAAAACCACCAACAATAACCGTCAGGTGTGAATGAATAAAAATTATCATTATACCTATTTTTTTTTGTCAGATTGGCAAAATACATATTTTTTGGTGTACCGCAGAATTCTAGTAATTTACGTGTGTCATGAGATGTGAAAGATTGAAAATCACTGTCTTATAGTAA
>NW_006295391.1:1419828-1420577 GCF_000327345.1 Myotis davidii | reverse complement strand
CAGGAGACGCTGGGCTGAGGGACACCCCTCCACCGCCGTGCACAAATTTCGTGCACTGGGCCCTCTATAGTATATAATAAAGGGCTAATATGCAAATTTTCCCCTAGACTGGGAGTTCAACCAGGAGTTTGACCAGGGGGCAGGGCCAGCCAGCCAACCACCCACAGTACCTCTGCCTGGCCAGCCTGGCCCAATCGCCCCAATTGGGATGGGCTGGCCAGACCCCACCTGTGCACGAATTTGTGCACTGGGCCTCTAGTATAATACACTTTTGGTGTGTCGCAGAATTTTAGTAACTATGTGTGCCATGAGATGAAAAAGGTTGAAAATCTCTGGCATATAGTATTAAAGGCAGCCACTTCCAAGCAACTGGGGTAAGCTTGAAAGATGGAAACATCTGGCTTTCCCAGTCTAGACCTTCCTTTATATCCACAACCTCTCCAATGTGTGGAATAAAGTTCAAAATGATGGTTCTGAGGATCTGCAAGATTCTTACTCATTCTATTCAACAGGCATTTAGTGGGCTTCTCCTAACCTACACTTCAATTACAGTCACAGCCCACCGCAGTGGTTCTCAGAGGGCACAGTACCACCCCCTGGGGGGCATTTTGGAAGTCTGTGAGGTTCTTCTGGGTTGTCACCATGAGTGGAGTGGATGGCCAAATGTGGCAGGTGTCCTGCAGTGCACAGGGAAGTCCCACGCAACGAAGCATTTCCCTGAGTGCCACGGAACTTTCTACATTGGACTT
>NW_006295391.1:1416350-1419781 GCF_000327345.1 Myotis davidii | reverse complement strand
AAGAGAAGAGTGTTTACAATGATCAGAGCTAAAAACCTAACTCCATTTTCCATATAAACACAAAATATCTTGTGTTTGAGAGCCTTTGCATTTTTCTCAATATACACTGAATTTTCAAAAAAAAAAAAAAAGCGTGTACTGTGTAAGTGGAGAAAAATGTGCACTTGTTTTGTTCAGAATTTTATCAAAAGTCCTTCACGTTTTGGAAAATCACCACCAGCAAAGCTGTTCGTGGTATTTGAGTTGCCAATATAATAAAACAGACAAATGGGTTTTCAGTTGTCACATCCACGGTGACTGTGCATGCAGATGTCAGCATCTGTGTACTTCATTGTGCTACTGATGTAGACATGCGAAAGTATTCACGTGGAAAATTACGTATTTAATGATACCTTACTTTACTTTATCCTATATAAAGTAGTTGGAGCATTACATTATTTTTAATGTATGTACATAGGTTATTTCATCTATGAATCTCATTTCAGGAGAGTAAAGCATTTGCTATGAAGGAGACAATTATAATGCAGAAACTTTTTTTAAGCTTAACTCAATATATTCCTTTTTAAAAAATATGTATTTTTATTGATTCCAGAGAGGAAAGGAGAGAGCAATAGAAACATCATGATGAGAGAGAGTCATTGATTGGCTGCCTCCTGCATGATTTCTACTGGGGATCGAGCCCAGGCATATGCCCTGACTGAGAATTGAACCATGATCTCCTGGTTCATAGGTCAACCTCACCCACTGAGCCATGCTGGCCGGGCTCCACATATCCTTTTCCAGACTTTCTGATGAAGTTTGCCAGCATCTTTCTTAGATCAAATAGAACATGTCTACTCAAATGATCTTAGAGTCCTTTCTCAACCGGCTCATTTAGGGAATATTCCCATCACCCTCCAAGGCTACTAGTATTATTCCTACATAACCATGAGAAATCTGGGGAACAGACAAGTGTTCCCAAGTCCACAGTTAGTCAGTTGGTGAGTAGAGGTCATGGTTCTGACAGCCCACCCTGCAGCTGCCCACCAGAGAACAGCTGATCGTGTTTGGCCTCTGCTCCCTGCCCCCATTTTCCTTGTCTCCTTAACCCATCATGCTCCATCTTTCCTACCCCATCATTGGAAAGTTGCTTTCTTTAAGGTTAATAACCTTCGAATGATCAAATCTATTCTAGCACATCTTACTTGTAATAAACATTTTAATTACTTGTTTCACATTATTTTGTTAATTCACTAATTAACTCTCCCAGTGGTTCTCAATCCTGAATGCATCTGGATTTCCCCTAGCGAGCTTTTACATTTACACATTTGTTTTGTAATAGGTAATATGTAACCATGTCTCACAACCGGACAGTAAGGGTCTTGCTCCTGTCCCTGTGTCCAGAGGCAACTAATGTGACCAGCTTCCTACATATCCAGGAGCTTTGAAAAAATACAGACTATTCTTAGATTTAATAGGTCGGTATTTTTTTAAATATGTCTTTATTGATTTTTTTTACACAGAGAGGAAGGGAGAGGGACAGAGAAACATTAATTATGAGAGAGACTCACTGATCAGCTGCCTCCTGCACACCCCATACTGGGGATTGAGCTCACTACCCGGACATGTGCCCTGACCAGGTATTGAACTGGAGACTTCCTGGTTCATGGGTCGACACTCAACCATTGAGCCACACTGGCCTGTCAATATTTCAGTATTTTAAAAAGTAAAGGTAATTTTTACTCACTGGCAAGGTTGAGGACACCTAAACTCTTTCTAAAGTTTCTGGTCTTCTTTGAGTCACCGGGATTACAAAATTAATGTTTTCTACCATTTGGAAAATGAAATCTAACTATATCTCTTCCCAGATGAGAATGCTTCAATGGCTCCCCATGCCAAAACTGCCATTGAATTGAATGGGTTTTCCATGGGGGGGGAGGCGAGGGGAGTCTTGTAGTCAAATCCACTTGGAAAATGCCCTATTATCATGTCCAACACTAGGAAATGCAAAAATCACGTTAATATATTGCCCGAAATCAGCTCTGTTTAAATGTCATAATGACTGTGAAGCCCTTAGCCCAATGTCTGGCTCATGGCATGGGCTAAACAAATGTTAATTCTTGTTATTAACCACTCTATCCTGTATCCTCTAACACAGTCACCTTTCTGGGACTTTTCTCACTTGTAAATACTTAAAAAATCATTGTTAGCCATTTGTTTCATTCCTACTTTCCTCATTGGCCTAGAAGCCCAGTAAGTATAGAACCATGTGCATTGTTTCCTGCTGCATAGCTTCTCCCTCCTCACAGCTATCGCAGGATGACACACAGTTTTTTAAATCACTGTTTTTTGACTGTTTTTTAAATCAGTGTTTCCCAAATTTGGTTATCCATGAGACCGTGTAAGAGTACTATCACACAGAGTAAGTATGATTTAAAGTACATTTTGGACAACGCTGGTCTATAGGTTAAAATTCAGGTACCTTACATGGCCCAGAAGATCTTCTGATTTGTCTTGTGCTACTCCCTGTCCATGCTTTCCTGTCTTATTCTTGCTGCCTCCTACCCTTTGTCTGACCAGCTTGCATTCATGCCCCAAGATTTCACCTCATCATGGCCCTCACCAGATCAGACTGAATTAATTTACCCTCTTGTCTGGCATTGCCGTTAGGACTATCAGCTCCTTGGAGACAAAGACTTGATCTTATTCATCCTGTCCTCGACTCCTTGCACAATGCCTGTGATATACAGAACATTTTATAAATGGCTGGTGAATAAACAACTCATTTTCTTTCACAATTAAAATTTCCTCTCAGAATGGCATTACCAAATGAATTATGTTTTTGGATCCCAATCTGTAATAACACAATGGGTCAAGGGACGCACAGAATAAAATCATTGATGATTTGAAAGTGAATAGAATGAGCCTGAGCTAACCCTCGTGTTGTGCGTCATTAAGTCCACACGTGGGCAGAATGAGGAGGTGCCCTGCCAGCACAGACTTTTATGACTAATGAGGTTGGCCTCACAGGACTCACGACTACAATTCAGGTTAGATGAAAATGGACTTGTTCATGAGCTGAGAATGTCAGAATCATGACTCTGGAGTTGTCCCGAGTGGGTCAGGACACATAACTCTCTGCACTTCTATCCTAGGCTTGTGGATAAGAGCATGTGACTAGGAGGATGGCTTGGATAAACTTAACTTGACACAATAACAATGACGTGAGCTCTCCTGCAGATGAATGGCCAGAGTTTCAAAGGTTTCTTTCTTCAGTGTCATCATTTTTGGATAACTGGTTATTAAATCGGTTGGTTTTATTACTGCACCACTATGCCTGGCTTATCTCTTGCATAACAAATTCATACATCCAGCTTACTAATGCACTTGCCAACTTGTATATTCCCACACAAATAATTGTGGAATTGAATTGTGACTATGTGTTAGACTTC
>NW_006295391.1:1392394-1416300 GCF_000327345.1 Myotis davidii | reverse complement strand
AGCTCCCATTCTAACTGGGGGGAAAATAGGTGATCAACTATACAAATACTGGAAAGAAGTGCTACCAGGGCAAGGAAGAATGGGTGCCTACTACTGCTTTGGGGGTCAGGGCAAGGGAAGGTTTTTGAAAGGACAATTCTAAGCTGAATTCAGGAATCTGCTTGCCTGACCAGGTGAACAGCTCCAGCAGAAGGAGCTGGACAGGTCCAAGTGGACAACCGTCCAATTCAGCCCATCACATCTTCTCCTCCATGGCATAAACCAGACATGATGTGGTCTCAGCAATCAAGAATAGTTCGTGTCTTCAGGCCCACAGCCAGCATCATACTCAATGGACAAAAACTAACACCATTTCCCCTAAGAACAGGAACAAGACAGGGATGCCCCCTCTCACCACTCCTGTTCAACATAGTACTGGAAGTGTTAGCAATTGCAATTAGGCAAGAAGAAGAAATAAAAGGCATCCAAATTGGAAAAGAAAAGAAAAAAAGAATAGTTCGTGTCTTGCTATATATTGTTTATTGAGCATCTACTGTGTAGCATGCACTACTCTGGGCCTTCCAATATAACACTGAGCTTAAGAGGGGAGGCCTCTGCCTTCCAGGAGCTTTCATTCTAGTGAGAAAACAGATAAGAAATAAGAACCCAAATAAAAGAATTCCAAATATATCCATGTGATGAGGAAAGAAATATGAGGTGATGATTCATAAAGAGGTGGGAAGAGGCAGCAACACAGAATAGGAACACGGCATTTAAGCTGGGACCTGAATGGCAAGAAAAAGCCTACCAGGCCAGGACACAGAGCATTGCAGACAGGGCTACAGCCAGTGCAAAGGTTTTAAGGTGGGAAAAGTTTGGTCAGCGAGGTGAACAAGAGTAGACCTGGGACACCAAGAGAGAGAAGCAGAAACCAAGTGAGTTGGAAGAGGCAAGCCCAATGGCCCCCAGCCATTCAGACAGTCAGGCAGAGCAATGTGCTGGGTCATCTAAACTGATCTTCAGGAGTCAGGGTGGTAGCTCATCACTGAAGGCAGCACCAGAATGTTAGGACTAAGGAGGGGAAACTGAGTCAGCTTTCTGTGTGCTGAACTCAGGCCACCCAAAGCACCAGGACTCACTCCCAGGACCATCAAACGCTGAGTCCAAATTGGCAACAAAAGAACCCAAGTCCTAGAGGAAGTCGAAGAAAAGTCATAAAGGTTAGACCACTAGCCAACCATGAAACTAGATTTATGAGTTATAAATTATGTTTTTGGATCCCAATCTGTAATAACACAATGAGTCAAGGGATGCAGAGAATAAAATCATCAATGAATTGAAAGTGAATGGAATGAGCCTGAGCTAACCCTCATGTTGTGCGTCATTAAATCCACACGTGGGCAGGATGAGGTAGGACCACTGGATCCCAAGGCCAGAAGAAGGAACCTGACCAGATAGCAGAAGGCAGAGGAAAAGGGGGTGGTCCTGCATGGGTCTCATCAGGAGTGGCTCAGGAACTAAATGGGAGGAAGGGAATATACCTGAGAGGCTGTGAATTATCTCTGCCTATGAGCTCGGTCTTAATGGCAGCAGCATCCACCCCAATCGTCACCCGGCTGGAAGGCTGAATCATCTCTCCTTCACCACCACCCCCACCTCCTCCCACTGTCAGTGAGTCACTGCAGGCTGTTGCTAAGCCCTCTGAACTATCTCCTGAATCTGCACCCTGCTCCTGTTCACATTGCAACTGCTTTTGTTGAGCCTTCTCTTTTGCAGGGCAGAGAGGAAAACACAAGGACAGTAGAGTCAGATGGCCTGGCTTTGAGTGCTAGCTCCCCTGGTTACTAGCTCTGTAGTGGGGTTAGTCATTTAACCTCTCTGTCCCTCTGTTTCCTCACCTGTAGAACGAGAATAGTCATAAACTTCATGGGGCTGTTAGAAGGGTTGGTAGAAGAACTTTGTAAAATCAAAAACTCTCTACAGACATAAGTATTTGTAACCAAGGGAAACTTATATTTCCTGAGGTCTTCATATAGTGTCACATAAAAACAAGAAAATAGCCCTAGCTGGTTTGGCTCAGTGATAGAACATCAGCCTGCAGACTCAAGGGTCCCAGGTTCGATTCCAGTCAAGGGCATGTACCTTGGTTGCAGGCACATCCCCAGTGGGGGGTGTGCAGGAGGTAGCTGATTGATATTTCTCTCTCATCGGTGTTTCTAATGCTCTATCCCTCTTCCTTCCTCTCTGTAAAAAAATCAATAAAATTTATTTTTTTTAAAAAAAAAAGAAGTAGATCAGGTGAACTCAGGTCTGGGCAGCTCAACTTCTTCAAGACCGTAGGAGGTTATGGCTTCTTTTCCCTAGAACATGAGGCTTGCAGTGTTAGGTGAAAGCATTTGGGGGAGAAGAAAATCCCCAAGGCCGGCCAGCCAGCCACGCCCGCTGCATAGTGAGTGCTCAATGGCTGTTTATCTAACGGGATAGGAAAACTCAGAGATGAAGCCAAACCAGGGAGCTTTTAATCTGGAAACCAGGAAAGCTTTGCTCCCTGGTACCATTAGCATTCAGGGCTAAATTTTTCTTCATTCAAGTATGAATTGAAGAAATCCAGAAAAATCCAAGACAGACAATCCACCCACAATCCCACTCCTCCAAATTAGGAAAACGGTTGAAATTCATTCCCACTTTGTTGACATCCTGTGTATCTGTTTCTGGTTGATTTTGCTGCAGCTGTGATCCAAACTCAACGCTATCACGTTATGGAGATATAAACAGTTTCTCCTCCAGAGCCACATCTGTGACATTGAAATGAGGCCAGGAGGTCACTGACCTGTTTCTCAGCATCAAAAGTGGGTCAAACATGGAACAACCCAACCCTCTAGGCCCAGTCCCCCAAGCAGGAGAGACCCCAGCAGCACCAAGCAGCCTGAATGTGCCAGCTCCCCCCACATGTGAGCTCATTTCTGGAAAATGTTCTGGATACACAAGAAACATCAATAACAAAGATCCTTTAAAACTGAAGAACTCTTTAATTAATCAATGTAACCCCAATACATTCAATAATAAAAATAATTGGCTGCACACTGCACACCTCCAGAAGGCGCCATCCACACCAGCTACCATGTGAAATGCGCTCCTGGGAGTTTGCAATACTTTCAGAGGCATTCATATTCTTGCTGGTGACAGAGCTATAAAGGAATTATTATATATGACAGGTACAAGAATAAAGGTGTACTCAAGGGGTCGTGGGAACCTGGTCAAATAACAAAATGGCTCTATCCACCCTGCTTGCCATCCAGTTTCCCCCATGTTAAGAGAGCAGCAGGCGGGGTCAGGTGCCTGTGGCCTTCCTGCATGCTGTTTTCCTGTGCATCCGGGTAGCACTTTTGGAAAGCAATTAACACCAGATCAAAGGAAGACATCTTAGCTTCCAGATCTGCTCCCCAAGCACAGCCCCTGGAGCAGGTGACTCAAGTGTCCACAAGAGCTGATGATTCCATTTCCTTCTCTTCTCAGGAATCCGGATTGGCTGGCCCTAAAGAGTAAAAACAACATGTGATTCAATGCTTTAAAAAAAATCCTTGGCGATTTCTCCCCATTTTCTAAATCAGAAAGCTTAGTACCAAGTTCATCAGAGAGCCTTTTGAGTAGCTCGAGTCTTGTTGAGGGGACTGAGGTCATCAAAGGACTTTGGTGGCCTTAGTTAACTCTCACGGGACACGCAGAAAACTCCCCTTCAACCCCCCATGGGGGCAACATCACTGAAACTAGGACCCTCTGAGATAAGGTCACATTTAGAGTTACAAGGCAAGAGTAAGGATATTTTCTCTCCTGATTTTCTTTTTTGATCCTCATGGGTATTAAAAATTACAATCAGGGAGATGAGATGTTTGGAGAGAATTTATTTCAGCAAATCACAGGCACTTTGTTTGGCACCTTACGTGTACTCTTTCATTTAATCCTTACAGCTCTATGAGGTAGGTGCGTTTATCTCTATTCCTAAAATGAGGAAATTGAGGCCCAGTGTGGTTAAGTAACTTGCCCAATATCACACAGCTAGCAAGTGGGCCTGTCACCATCCAGCAGAATACAATATGAGCTATTTACATAATTCAAATTTTTCTAGGAGCTACATTTTAAAAGCAAAAAGGAGACAGTTGAAATTAATTTTAAAAATACATTTACTTAACCCAATATGTCAAAATATTATAATTTCAACAGGTAACCAATACAAAAACTACTAATGAGATAATCTACAGACTTTTTCATACTCTTGGAAATACAGTGTGCGTTTTACATTTCTTTTTTTATTTTATTTTATTTTACTTTTATTATTTATTTCAGAGAGGAAAGGGGAGGGAGGGAGAGAGAAGAGACATCAATGATGAGGGAATCATTGATCAGCTGCCTCCTGCACAACCCCTACTGGGGATGCGCCCGCAACCAAAGTACATGCCCTTGACCGGAATCGATGCCCTGGCTGGGAATCGAATCGTGACCTTCCAGTTCATAGGTCGACATTCAACCACTGAATCATGCTGGCCGGGCTGTATTTTACATTTCTAACACATCTCAGTAGGATGCTAAATTTTCAGTTAAAGTGAAATACAGTCCTACCAAAGTTATGAAGTTGTGTTTAAAGGGAAAATATTTTATACTGCTTCAGTTTAATTTAAATTAAAATTCAATTAAAAATCAGTTCTTCCTCAATTACATTAGATACATTTCCAGTGCTCAGTGGCCACACGTGGCTGATGGCTGCTATACTAGACAGTGGAAAGAAATTGAAACCCAGAGAAGTTAAGTGACTTGCTCAGGGTTGTTGCCCGTTGGCAGCTGAACCAGACCTAACGCAAGCTTCCTAACACTGACCTTCCCATCAGACCATCGCTAGTGAGACACCGTTGAACTGAAGGGCTACTAGGGTGCGTTTGTTAGTTATTCCCCAAACTAAGCACATGCCCATCCCAGCCTTGTCTCTCCTTGGACAAGTGCGCCATGGTGATTCCTGCTTCCTCACTGGGATTCACTCTCTAAGCTCCAAACCAAATCCCTGCCTCTGTAGAGCTTACCAAAAGTTCTAAGTCCATTTTTTGTTGTTAATCCTCACCGAGGATATTTTTTATGTTTATTTTTTTAGAGAGAATGGAAGCCAGCGGGGAGAGACAGAGAGTGAGAAACATCAATGTGAGAGAGACACATCGATTGGTTGCGTCCCCCTCGTGGGGATCCAGCCTGCCACCTAAGGTTCGTGTCTTTGACCAGAATCAAACTTGTGACCCTTCAGTCTTTGAGCCAACACTCTAACCACTGAGCAAAACCACTTAGAGCTGTAACTCCATTTTTGTTTGAAAAAATAACTCTTTGCAAAATTCTAACCAGGCTCAAACATTATTTAAAACAAAATAAAGCTCTTAAGATTAATCCTCAGAGTTGAAAAAAAAAGTTCAAGTGAAAAAACTGTCAGTCATTATGCTGCAAAATCAGCCCATCAGCATTTTTCAAACAATGTTTAAAGCCATGCAGAAGTGCTCCCGCAGCTTATGTATTGGAGACTGCAATTAACTTTCTCCTACTTTCCTCTCTTTATCTTTATTCAGAGGAAGGAAGATGCATTTCTCCAGGGGATTGCTTCCGAAACTCCCCTTCTCATTTGGCTGACTTCCAAGTAAACATTAGCTTCCAGATGAACTAATGGGTCTAATGGGAATAGAACTGTCTTCAAGCACTGATTAAAGGGGACTCTCCAGATTAGGGGATTTTTGAGACCAAGTTCTGCTCTCTGCTTCCAGGTAACAATTGACTGGAGGTCTTCCCTTTACAGCGGGCCTTTGGTGTCTGCCATTAAATGACTCCTGTGCCCTCTCTTGATGGCACTTACTCAGATCTTACCCAGGCTCTTGCCCAGCATCAAGGGCAGCAAACTTGTGAGCTGCTGGAGGTAACATCTGAAAAGGAGAACGGACTGAACACACACACACACACACACACACACACACACACACACCCCATAACTTAAACTGCACCTGGTATTTTTTTAAAAGATTGGATATGACCAAGAACTCCACTTTCTATCAACATCCACCTATATTACTCATGAAAGGAACACAGGCCAAATCCATGGAGAAAAAGGCACACATTCCAATTTAAAAATGAGTAAGATGAGCAGATGCTTCACAAAGCAGGAAATCCAACTTGCCAATGAAAAGCTACTAAATCTCATTAGTCATCATGAAAATGCAAACCAAAAAAAAAAAAATGACTATCTTAAAAGGATAACAGTTACCTCTGAGGAGAGGAGGAGGGTTAGGATCAGAAATAGATATGTGGATTGAAGTAAAGGACTCATGATGTTTAATTTCTTAACCGGAATACCAGGTTATATGGTGTTTGCTTTATTTGTCAAGCTGTGCAAATAAGTCAATGCACATTTCTGAACAAATGTGCAATATTTTACAATAAAAATATTTGTAAAGGGATGCAGAGCGTGGCAAGCTAAACAGCATCACTCATCTCCCTCAGCTTTCCACCGGGATCATTCATTTATTTTTATGTTTCTTATTTAGAATACCATTTCCTGTGTGGAAAGGGCTTTCTTTGAGAAGAAATAAGAACTTTATCTATATCTATATCTATATCTATATCTATATCTATATCTATATCTATATCTATATCTATATCTATCTATATCTATCTATATATTTTTTTCCCTTACCAGATGATATTTTTCCATTGATCTTTAGACAGAGAATGGAAGGGAGGGAGTCGGGAAAGAGAGACAGAGAGAGAAACATCGACTGTTTGCCTTCCAAACAGGGCCAGGGATGGAACCTGCAACCAAGATTTCATGGAATCTGCAACTGGGATTCAAACCCATGACCCTTTAGTCCGCAGGCCGCTGCTCTAACGACTGAGAAAACCGGCCAGGGCAGAAATAGGAGCTTTCGAGGTGATTTTTATCTAATCGATTTAGAAAAACAAAAGAAAAAGAGGGCTGAGAAGAATTTTTTTAAAAAGAATTCATTCTGTTGCTGTGAAGACTAAAGATTCTGATGCTAATTTCACTGCAAAGCCTGACAGATAAACCCCCGTGTCCTCTGGGTCTCCATCACTAGGCAGGAAAGCCCTCCCCTTACTCTCCGGGGCGGGGAACTGAGCATCCAGAGCATACCAAGCTTTATTCACATTTTCTATAAAACAAGCCAAACGACTCAGAAAAAAAGGAAACCATGTAGGAAAAAAGAAAAGGTGCAAAATAAAATCTCGCTGTTGAAAAATGTATTTATTGCTCATTTATATCAGGGACTTCAATAAACCATCATTCATTCATTCGTTTATTATTTGACAAACATTTGTTCAGCCCCTACTCCTATTAGGCATTGCGGGAACTGACTAAGGCATGGTTATATGGTTGCTGTCCCATAACTGAGTAAAGAAGAGAACATCTGTATAAACCTCTTTCGTTTGCTCCCAATTGTTGAAACTTAACCAGTGCCAAACACTATATGCTAAATCATTCATCATCATTATCTCATTTAATCCTCATAAACCCTTTAAGGGAGATTGCAGATGTAGAAACTGACTCAGAGAAATTAAGCAATTTACCCAAAGGAAAAACACCCTGGCTAGAATCTGGACTGGTTTATCCCACTCCATGCTCTCTGCATATGCATGGTATATGTCCTGCTTCTCTGTTTACAGAACACAAAAGAGGATAAGCTAAATGCTATAATACAAACCAGATAATGAACAATGTTTGGTTCTTTAGTGTTAGAATTTGATACTATAGCACGTATTACTTAAGCAATTTTTAATTTAAAAAAAATTGTAATGCTTTGGGACATTGGACAAACTTCAGTTTAGAATACCTTAACCTGAGACTGAAATAATGTCCCCAAATCTTAATTTAGAAACATTTAGAGTGGGGAGGTAAATTCAATCAAAAGAATTATTCTGTTCTCAAGGTTTCCTAAAAGATCAAATTTGGGACCTTAAAATTGCATACTTGTCATACTTCAACTATTCTTTCAGATGCCTGAGTAGGGTTTTGTATTCCTGTTTCCCCTCTTAGAATTCTAATTCCAAAATTAACACGTGATTAAGGACAAATAATTAGGTCTCTCTTGAACTTGATACCATCACCTGGAAAGTTCCCTTCAAGCCGAGTGAAGGAAGAGGAGGACCCTCTAGGCAAACAACCTAAGGGGGAGTCCTCGGGTTCCTCTGGCCGGCCATCGGCCATCGGGGAGCTGCCCAGAGCCTCCTCCCAGCAGGCGCACAAGGCCATGCCTGAGGCCAGCAGCAGATGGCGTGGGAGGACTCCCAGCTCAGGAATGGTTTCTGCGTGCCTGCTGTCTCACTCACTTGAAAAAATAGGGGAACTTTTACAAGCCGACATCTGGAATCTTCATTCATCACTCCCAGCTTTCTCTCACCCCAAATATGTTCTGGGTCAACCTGACCTGATCATCAGATTCTAGACTAGACGAACACTATTCAACGTATGAACATTCTTACAAACAGCTTGAGCAAAATGAAAAATACAGATGTACCTTCAACTCTTTCTTCCCTCCTCAAAAAAAAGAAAAAAAGAAATATTGACTATATTTTGCAATAATTAAAAAGAGAAGGTGAAAGCAATTAAGTGGAGGCCACCTGGAAGATAAGAAGGTGGGGGGAGAGGCAAGTTTTTCCCCATATTCTGTCATAACTGAGCACTTAGAAGATTGAGTAAAAATATTATGGGAATTGAGATGGGCAGAGATGGAGGAGGAGCATTTCAGCCCTGGGCAGGTAGCTTAGTTGGTTAGAGCATGTCTCCACATGCCAAGGTTGTGTGTTCAATCCCCAATCAGGAACCATACAAGAAGTAACCAATAAATGCATAAATAAGTGGAACAACAAATCTCTCTCTCTCTCTCTCTCTCTCTCCCTCTCTCTCTCTCTCTCTCTCTCTCTCCTCTCTCTAAAAAAAATCAATTATCTTGAGTGGGGAGGGGAGAAGCCAAGCTCATACATATGCATGATTCCATTTATATGACATTCTTTTTTTATCTTTTTGCTTGTGTATGAGTGTGTTTTGGGTTTGGGGTTGTTTTTTTTTGAACTTTTTAAAAACTTTTTAATATAACATTCTTCAAATTGTTACTGGGAAACCCCTTGGTGGACGTGGGCTGCCTGTCGCTGTGTCCAATAACAAAGGCAGGGTTGAATCATATTAGGCATTTATTGAGAAGGCTAGCCAACCAAGAAGACAGGGCACTTACAAGCATCAAATCCTGTCTCCCCGGTAAGGTGCAGGGAATAGGATTATAAAGGGGAAAGGGCCTAGGGTGCTACGTGCAGCCCTGGGGGTCTGCAGACGTCAGCTATTGTAGTCATCAGGAGATGAGATGATGTTGATGAGATGATGTTTTGCCTCTTGGTGGATTGACCTGACCATGCTTATCGGTTCTGCTTGCTGCGTTCGCAGCTGAGTCACTTCCTCAATCGCTTTGCACAAGCCTTGAAAAGGAAACTCAAGAAAAACTTTACCCCCTATTAACATAACTATATGTGTTCTAATATATAAAATAATATGATTATTTTTCAGATTAATTCAGGTGCCCTATCAGATTATAAGTCTCCCCCTATCAAAATGACAAAATTATAGAAATGGAAAACAGATTACTGGTTGCCAGGGGCTAGAGATGGAGTGGAAGAGGGAAGTGGATGGGTGTGGCTGCAAAAAGGCAAGTCAGAAATCTTTGTGGTGATGGAATAGTTCAGAATCTTGATTGTGGTGTTGATCACATAAATCTACATGCATAGAACTACACACAGACACAAATACACACAAATGAATGCACGTAAGGAAGTTCTTTGTGGTTATGGAATAGTTCTGTATTTTTATTTTGGTTATAGTTACAGAAACCTCCACAGGTGATAAAATGGCATAGGACTATACAAACACATTGAACCAATATCAACTTCCAGGTTTTGATACTGTACTGAAATTACACAAACTGTAACCATTGGGGGAAGCGGCTTTAAAGATACACAGGACGTCTCTGTGTTGTCTTTGCTGGTTCCTGTGACTATGTTGCAAAAAACCAAAGAAATACCAAGCATGCTTCCTGGAGAAAGGGAGGGACCCTGTTTATTAACACTAGTGGACTCTGGGAATAATTTCCAAATCAGAGTGAAGAAACATGCAGAGAGCCTGTCGAGATATATATATCCATCCCCTCTGGGGTCTTTGTTTGCAGATATGCCCCCTGCCCCCTTTGTGGCCCTGCAGGAAGGCCCCCAGGTGTCAGGCCACATCCGATGGTCTGTCCTGGCACCAGCATAACAATCCTCCCCCACCCAGGGCAGTACATTGTTCACAGTTCCATGGCCTCTGCATTTAGATAACAAGTCTTGCAAGACCAGTTTCCTCCTCAACTCTAAACTCTTTAAAAATAAGAAGTTTTAAATATAAGAACCCAAGTGATTTACATGCATACAAATTTTTGAGAAGCACTGACTGTTACCTCAGTCACAAACATAAAGAAGGAAGAATAGAATTATGATTCATTTGCTCAGATTATTAGTCAACAACTTAATCACCTGGGAAGTGGCTCCCAATACCTAAATTCGATCTGGCACAATGATTCTCAGGTTCTGCATTTCTAACAAGATCTCAGATGAATAACAAAGATCAACTCCTGCCAAAACCGGTTTGGCTCAGTGGATAGAGCATCGGCCTGCGGACTGAAAGGTCCCAGGTTCGATTCCGGTCAAGGGCATGTACCTGGGTTGCAGGCACATCCCCAGGAGGAGATGTGCAGGAGGCAGCTGTTCGATGTTTCTCTCTCATCGATGTTTCTAACTCTCTATCTCTCTCCCTTCCTCTCTGTAAAACTTCAATAAAATATATTTTAAAAAAAAAAAAAAAGATCAACTCCTGCCAAGAAAGGATGTGGTACCATGTAAGGTGTTTTGCTAACATGTATAAAAGAAACCTAGTCACTGATCTACTTCTTTCCTTTTCTTTTCTTTTCTTTTCTTTATTAATCCTCACCCAAGGATATTTTTTCATTAATTTTTAGAGGGGTGGGGGGGAGAAGGAAAGACAGAAACATCGATATGAGAAAAATACATCGATTCGTTGCCTCCTGCACATCCCCCAACCAGGGCCTGGGCCGGGGAGAAGCCTGCAACCGAGGTACATGCCCTTGACCGGAAGCGAACCTGGGATCCTTTGGGCTGCAGGATGTTGCTCTATCTACTGAGCCAAACCAGCCTAGGGCTAGTTTTTTTCTTTTTTATCTCCTTACCAAAATAGTAATAGTAGCTGCTACCACTGGAAAGCATTAGGAGGTTCCAAGTTGTTCTGAAAAATGAAATGTTGGCAAATACAAGCAATAAAATCTTTATTTACAAATGTTTTCATCATCACTAAGCACATCCACATTGGGAGGAAGGGTCCAAAGGACTCTAAAGTAGCCTTCACAGATGCAGAAGAGAGCCATAGAGCAAAGAATGCAAGTCTTTCTTATACTTACTGAGGTTGAGGGGAAGTTCTCTGCTCTCAATTGGCAAAGCTATGAGGATAATGAGTCCAGAACTGCTAGGAGCCATGCCTAGCTAGGATGTGTCTGCTGGTAACCACCGCCCTCCCTAGTCCCTCCACCCCACCGAGCACCAATAACTCTGATCCACAGTGAGGGAATATGATCAGATGCACAGAGAAATACAGGAGAGAGAGGGCGAGCTTCCATGGTTCCAGTTGTTTCCACCTATCTACCTTCCTTTCTCAGTTATTATGATTTTTTAAATAATGTTTTGTGCCCGGCTGGCATGGCTCAGTAGTTGAGTGTCGACCTATAAACCAGGGTTCTATTCTCGGCCAGGGCACATACCCGGGTTGCAGACTCGATTCCCAGTGTGGAGCATGCAGGAGGCAGCCAATCAATGATTCTCTCTCATCATTGATGTTTCTATCTCTCTCTCCCTCTCTCTCCCTCTATGAAATCAATAAAATATATATATATATATATTTAAAAGTAACATATGTACATGTTTTAAGTTAAACCATTTTATTAGGCTTCTTCACCCAGCTATCTTCTCACTGTGTCCTCACATGATGGAAGGGACAGGGAGCTCTCTGGGGTCTTATTATTTATTTATTTTAATTTCATTGATCTTAGAGAAAGAAGGAAGAGGGAGAGAAACTTTACTGTAAGTGAGAAACATCAATTGGTTTCCTCCTACACGCCCCCTACTGGGGATCAAGCTGGAAACTGGGGCATGTGCTCTGACAGGGAATTGAACCAGCAACCTTTTGTTGCATGGGATGACACCCAACCCACTGAGCCACACTGGCCAGGGCTAATGTCTCTTTTATGAGGACACTCACTAATCCCAAACATGAGGGCTCCAGCCTCATGATCTAATCACCTCCCACAGGCTCCACCTGCTAATAACATTATATAGGGCAGTGTTTCTCAACCTTGGCTGCACATTAGAATCACCTGGGAATCTTTTTAAAATCCTAATTTCTGGGCTTCTTTCTCCGGAAATTCTGTTTCTTTGTTATGGGGTGAGGCCACAACGGTGGCAGCAGGCAAGCAAGCTACCAAGGACAAGGGTGTAAGAGTGAGCACCTCCTGCCAACCCAGAACCTCTTGGGTGGGGCCACAACATTAGTAACAAAGAAACAGAATTTCCGGAGGATGAGGCCCAGAAATCAGGATTTTAAAAAGATTCCCATGTGATTCTAATGTGTAGCCAAGGTTGAGAACCACTGATATAGGGGTTAGGATTTCAAGCCATGAAGAATTTGGGGTGGGGGGCGAACAGCTGGTCTGTAATAAGCCTAACTGCTTTCTTATGGTGACTTTCATTTTCACATAGAATTTCTCAAATTTTTAATCAAACTCATACCAATGCCTGTTTTGTCCCATTTGAGCCTTTCCAGGATACTAGTCTGAACACTGGCTGGCTTCTTGGACTTACCCTCTTCTCAGGCAGTTAGATCTGAGAAAAAGAAAAAAATCAGCCCTGCTGGGAATCAGGCTGTGATATTCCTAACTGAACATAAACAATGTTTCCAGGGACCTGGACAAGGTCACATAAACAAGGCCATACCACAGCTGCAAAAATGACTAACAACCTTTCCTTCAAATGATTGCTGCTTTGTTGACAACGACATCCCCAGTGTGGTTTTATTCCTTCAGTGCCCCCTCCCCAAAATTACTTCTGAGATATCCAATCGCTGAAATTCCCCTGCTTCTCAACTCTATCCCATTCAGAGGTGATACACTGCTTCCCTAATCCCTCCTTAGATCATGCAGAATTCCCCCTCGATTCTCCTTCACTGAGATGCTCCCAAGATTCCTCTGGGTGTGTTCTCCCTTGCTCAGGAAACTAAGCAGATATTACTTTATTTAGCTCCAGGTGTGTTCCTGGCGATCTTTGGCTGGTGAATGTGGACAGAAGTCAGTTTTCTATGGTCTGCTGAGTTAGTTCATTCCTGAGTGTCTATTTTCCAGTTCCGTGGTATTGTTGACCTCTTTCTCTGAGGTTGCATTCTCTCTATCCCTGTTGTTGTGAACCAATACTCTATTGCCTAAGGTTGTTCAAACTGGATTTCTATCACTTGCAACAGGTTTTTTTTTATTTTAAATTTGATTTTATTGTTGAAAGCATTACAGCTGTCTCCTTCCCCCCATTGACCTCCTTCACCCTGCTCTTGCCCCCACCCCAGGCCTTCACCTCACTATTGTCTGTCCATGCATTAAGCATAGATGTATACTAGAGGCCAGGTGCATGAATTCATGCACCGGTGGGGTCCCTCGGCCTGGCCTGCACCCTCTCGCAATCTGGGACCCCTCAGGGGATTTCAAATAGCCGGTTTCTGCCCAATCCCCACAGGCCCAATCCAGACAGGAGGGAGCCTGATCCTGTGCATTGAGCATCTGTGCCCTGGTGGTCAGTGTGCATCATAGCAACTGGTGGACCAGTTGTTTGGTTGTTCGGCCGTTCGTTCATTCGCTTAGACTTTTATATATATAGATAAGTTTTTCGGTTAATCTCTTCCCACCCACCCCCTTCCCTCTGAAATACATCAGTCTGGCATCAGATTCTTGACAGTGTTAATGGCAGAAAATACACTATATAAAAAACGAATGAGTAAATGAATGAATGAATCTAACAAAGCATCATATAATCCTATATAATAAAAGGATAATATGCAAATTGACCCTAACAGCAGAATGACTGGGAATGACTGGTCACTATGACACACACTGACCACCAGGGGGCAGATGCTCAATGCAGGAGCTGCCCCCTGGTGGTCAGTGCACTCCATATGGGAGAGCTCTGCTCAGCCACAAGCCAGGCTGATGGCTGCCAGCGCCAACAGTGCTAAGAATGTCCTCAACAGTGCTAAGAATGTCCAACTGAAGCTTAGGCCTGCTCCCCGCTGGCAAGTGGACATCCCCCGAGGATTCCCAGGCTGCCAGAGGGATGTCTGACTGCCGGCTAAGGCCTGCTCCCCCAGGGAGCAGGCCTTAGCCAGCAGGTAGACATCCCCCAAGGGGTCCCAGACTGTGAGAGGGTACAGGCCAGGCTGAGGGACCCTCCCTCAAGTGCACAAATTTTTATAGTCACCTATATTAGGCATAGGAGCCATGAGATTTGAATGCTGACCATAGATGTATATTCCCAGACCCAGTCCCTTCTACCCAGTGTTAGACCTCCCTAACAAACTCCAATTGTATGTTCAGTTCAACAAGACCAAAATTTAACTCATTCTCTGTTCCCTCCTGCAGTCCCTATGCCAGTTAATCTATCCCTTATCAGCCACACAAGCCAGACACTGGGAATCCTTTCTATACTACTCCCTCTCCCTCACTTCCAAACATTCTATTATCACCAAATTCTGACAATTTTACCTCTTAAATTCTTCTTAAACTTACCCTGTTCCTCTGTCCTTAACACCCACTGCCCTGTTTCTAAGTCTTTGTCACCTGTCACCCAGAACAATGCAGTAGCTTCAGATTCTTCTCTCTGCCTTCAGGGAAGCAGCCATACTGTGGCTGCTAGATGTCTCCATTAACATACAGCTCTGATGTTTATGCCAGTCAGGATGTGGTGCACAAGAAAGAAGGTAATACATACACTAGATAGGGAACTGGAAGTCTCATTCTTAGCAGTTTATCTTGATTTTCATATAACCTTTGATTTTCAGAGGTCCTTACAGCTAAAAATGAAGCAGGCGAAGAAGCCACAAGTGTCAAAGTGATAAACTTGGAAAATGTGACTGACGTACTTATGTTGTACTCAGTAATGTATTGTTTCTTTTTGGAAAATGAGACCTCTAAATCTGTTTAATATTAAGGATCCAAATAAATTAATATATACAGAGTAATTTTCAAATAGATTAATAAAAGCAGAATAATTTCCCCCTCACCCTCATAAAGCTAGTTATTTTGTTTTGAAACTGCCTACTTTTTGAAAGCTAGCAAAGACTAACAATTGCAAGATTCCTTAAAGTGCAAATCTTTGGAGATCTGTTTGCAATAAATTTAAAACATTTAAATGTAAAAAATTCAAATTAATTTTACACAAGAAAAAAATAGTGCATGCAAAAAAAGGGGGGGGGGCAATAAAAAAAGGACCAAAAGAAAAGAAAAAAAGTAAAGAAAAGAAATTTATCTTCCACAAATAATGACATGGAAAAAGGAAGAGGATTTTTTTTGTTTACTTGAAACTAAAAAGACATGAGAAATAGATTTAATTATGAACCTTGTTTGATCTTGTTTTGAACAAATAACTGAAAAAAATGTGAAAGTTGTGTCTGTGAAGATATTAAGAAATTAATGTTCTTTTTGTTAGGTGTAAAAATAAAATTGTGTTCATTAAAAAATAAAGTCCATATTTTATAGAGCATTATATAATAATGAAATGACCTGGGATTTTCTTAAAATGCTTTAGAAAAGAGAGAATAAGAAGAAAGAAGGGAAGAAAGGAGGGGGAAAAGACAAAAGGGGGGAAAATAAATCAAGTAAAGTATGGTTTGGTAATTTTTTTAAAATAGAATGATAAGTATATGAAAATTCATTTATGATTCCATCCTTGTTTATGTTTGAAAAAGTTCATAAAAGCCATGAAAAATACCCAAAGGCATGAAGATTAAAAGTGGAAACAATTCAGTGAGATTACTGTCCAAATAAACTACCCTTTGAATTTACCAAACTTCATCATTTTAATGAGTAGATCAATGATACATAATCCATTTTAAAACCATTAAATAAAGGAATTTTATATGTGGGAAGGACTGAAAAATCAAGACCTGTATTCCTTCTGATGTTCCTCCTTAAATCTTTTTTCTTTTCTTAATGGTTTCAAAATAGCTGAAAAATCCTGTAGCTCGAAGAGTAACTAAGCTAAGCTTGCTTTGATGTTACCCTTCCCCTTGAAGATTCCACATCAATTTTTCTATTTCAAAATGGCTTTCACCAGTGAGGTAATGCAATCTATATGCAGAAGCCAGCGGGAGCCCAGGAAGAGTTCTCTTTTCTGTGTGAAAGGCAAGGCACCCTCGAATGGATTCGGCCCAAGAGGGGGCCTGTGCCTTGGAAAAAGAAAAAATAAGATTTCACATTTCAAAACATATTTAGGAGGGGAATTAAAAATGAGAAGGAATAGCTACTGAGTAATTCTTTGCTATTAAACACACTCTGAACACACAAAATGGACTAAACATTGAACAAATATCAACACTGTACACATTTACACAAATTTCTGGCATCCTTTCCTTTTGTCCTTCATTCATACAATAACTGTTAGGTCAGTGGTTCTCAACCTTCCTAATGCCGCGACCCTTTAATACAGTTCCTCATGTTGTGGTGACCCCCAACCATAAAATTATTTTCATTACTACTTCATAACTGTAATTTTGCTACTGTTATGAATCATAATGTAAATATCTGATATACAGGATGTATTTTCATTGTTACAAACTGAACATAATTAAAGCCTAGTGATTAATCACAAAAACAATATGTAATTATATATGTGTTTTCCAATGGTCTTAGGCGACCCCTGGGAAAGGGTCATTCGACCCCCAGAGGGGTCGCGACCCACAGGTTGAGAACCGCTGTGTTAGGCGATTACTCTGGGTCAGCACTATGCAGGGCTTTGGGGATTAGCCATCAACAAGGCAGACTCACACCTTTACACAGATACAGTCTACTGGGGAAGACACAGAGACCCTATCCACCCACTTTTATTGGGACTAACAAGAATTACAAATAATTGTGATGTCAATGTAAGAAACGTCCAAACCTGGAGAGAATTTTTATAAGAGTTTATTTGAGCCAAACTGACATCATGCGCTGGGGAGCAAGTCTCAAGTGCTCAGGAGAATAACAGTTTCTCTTGTGCATTTGAAATGGAAAGAACTAAGGAAGATGACATAGAGGTGAGGGGAAGCAAAGCGGGGAATGGATGACAGGATAGTAAACAACAGTAGGTGCTCTCCTGAGGGTAGCTTGGGCTTATTTCTAAGGTGCGTTAACCTAGATGCATTGGAACAATGGACAAAGCTTGCCTAAGGTAAAGATAAACCTCTTACTAACAAGTTATATGCCTGGGTGTGACTGCCCACCATGACCTGCCCAGTTCGGAATTTATGATCTGATCACCCTGTGAGGTTACTTTCCATAGACCCCTTTCATTCTGTCCACAATCACTTTTTGTTTTTTGACTTCCTGTTGCCCAAAACAGAGAAAGCAATGCTACTCAGTTTGAGTTAGACTAAGTTTGGAAAAGGTAAACTTCTGGTTTACCTTATGCCTGCTCATCAAAAGCAGCTCCCATGGTTACCACTGAGTATGTGGCACCCCTTGGTGTAAGACGTGAGAACTTACAACAGAAAGTTACAGTTCTCACAGGTTTACGTGGATTTTCAGTGTGGCCTGACAAGACTGCCACAAAAGTAATTGCTGAAACCAATTTGGCTCAGTGGATAGAGTGTTGGCCTGCGGACTGAAAGGTCCCAGGTTCGATTCCAGTCAAGGGCATGTACCTGGGTTGCGGGCACATCCCCACTGGGAGATGTTTCTAACTATCTCTCTCCCTTCCTCTCTGTAAAAGTCAATAAAATATATTTTTTTAAAAAGTAACTAAAACATATTTTTGTATTGCCTCCTCCATAGTGGCTATCATAGTTAGATCTTGCAGCTGCTTTATCTCCAAGTCAGGAGTAGGTTGCCATTAGTGCCAGCAAGGTAAGTGGTCAGGAAAGACTTAATCACTTCATTCCACAAGCGGAATGCTTCGACTTTTTACCTGCCCCATCCTCCTTAGATCATGCTAGGTTGCCTGTCATGTGCTTCCATAGACTCTTAGCTTACATCAACTTAGCCATCACATTCTACTGCTGTTTCACTCCCTATCTTGTCTAGCCTATGGTAATGACCAGCAGAGCAAAGACCATGTCTGTCTTGCTCACACTGTATCCCCAGTACCTAGTACAGTGCCAAACATAGGTAGACATGCAATAAATATTTTACTTAAAAAATGAAGGGCCCTGGCTGGGTAGCATGGTTGGTTAGAGTATCCTCCCCATATGCCAAGGTTGTGGGTTATATCCCTGGTCAGGCCACATACAAGAATGAACCCATGAACAAATAAGTAAGCGAAGTGACAAAATCGACGTTTCTCTCTCTAAAAAGAAATCAATAAATTAAAAACACTTTTTTAAATGAATGAGGCTCTATGTACTAGTAAGTCATTGTGCTAAGCAGGAAGACAGCGCAAGACTGTAATATAATAAAACCAGAATTCACAGTCAGTGGAGACACAACAGAATAAACAGGAGTGGAGCCAAATTTTGTGAGCACAGAAGCTTATACAAACTAAGGGGACCAACTTAGGAGCAATAATGTAAAATTATAAATGCAAAATTAAGTACTTCATCTTGGGAGAGGTTCATGCAATTGAGGGGACTTGAAGTTTAAGCCACGGTATTTTCACTGTAGATGCATCTCTGGTGACAAGTGGACTAAGGTACTGAATACTGTGAAATCTCTGAAGAGTGATCAGAGATTTCTGCTGGGAAAGTCAAAGATTTCATCAAAGGGATAAATTATGAGTGTGATATTTCCCAGAGGAAGGAAAGGGACTGTAGGTGGAGGAAACACGCTGAGACACAGCTGAGAAAGAGCTAGAGCCTCTCCGTGGGACAGTAAGAAGGACTTCTTGGCTAGCGGGGTGGGATGGGGAAAGCCTGAGGCCAGCATCACCTGAAGACTTGTTAGAAATGCAGCCCCTCAGGCTCCTGCCCAAACTTATCCAGTTAGAAACTCTGGAGGTTGAGTAGGAAAAGCTTTGAGTCTGGTGCAGTTAAAGTTTGAAAATCAATACTAGAAAGTTACTTGAACTTGGCCGGTGTGGCTCCATGGTTGAGCGTAAACCCATGAACCAGGAGATCTAACTCAGTTTGAGTCCAGTCAGGGCACATGCCTGGGTGGCAGGCTCGCTCCCCAGTAGGGGGCGTGCAGGAGACCGCTCATCAATGATTCCCTCTCATCACTGATGTTTCTCTCTCCCGCTCTCTTCCTCTCTCTGAAATCAATAAAAACATACTTAAAAAAAAGAAAGAAAGTTACTTGAGCATCTGATGGAGCTATTTTATTATTACAAATATAATTTCAGGCTGGTATACAATTGAAGGAAGATAAGAAAAAAGGATTATGACAGAACGAAAGAGAGCGTTCTCCTTATCTCATATCTTAAAATAAATTACAGAGAAATAAAAAGTTAAAGTAAAAAATGGGTATAAGAACATTATTCCAACATAAAGCCAATAATAGAACCTGAAAAGGGAAAGATTAATAGGCTTGCTTTTGCAACAATTTAAAATGTTTGTAACATTAACAAAATTAAAAAGAAAACAAACTTTAACCTGGACAGGTTGCTCAGTTGGTTAGAATGTTGTCCCCATAGGCTAAGATTGTGGGTTCGATCCCCGGTCAGGGCACATACAGGAATCAACCAATGAGTGCGTAAATAAGTGGAACAACAAATCAATGTCTCTCTCTCTCTCTCTCTCCTTCTCTCTCTCAAAGTCAATAAATAAAAAAAAGAAAACTAGAAAGAAATATACACAACATATATCTCAGACAAAAAGCTAAAATGTTTAATTTTTAAAAAACTAGAAAAATGGACAAAGGACACAAACTGAAAATTCACACACACAAAAATACAATGGCAATAAACACATGAGAAAATATTCAAGTTCACAAAAAACAAGAAATACAAATTAAAATGGAATAGTATATTTTACTTAGCAAATTGACAGAGCATTTCCTTTTGTCTTCACCCAAGGAGTGAGGATTTTTTTCCATTGCTTTTTATTTTTTTTAAATATATTTTCTTTACTTCAGAGAGGAAAGTGGAGGGAGAGAGAGACAGAAACATCAATGATGAGAGAGAATCATTGATCAGCTGCCTCCTGCACACCCCACACTGGAGATCAAGCCCGCAATCTGGGTGTGTGCCTTGACTGGGAATCGAACCATGACCTCCTGGTTCATAGGTAGGGTCGATGCTCAACCCCTGAGCAACACCAGCCAGGGCAGCAGAGCATTTTTAGAGATGGAAGCAACTTAATTGTCCACTATCTTACTGTATGGTCACTTATATTGGAATCCCAAGGTGCAATTAGCATTAAGAGCATAATGAATGTTCATGCTATGTGAAAAGGGGGGGTGGGGGGTGGGGCTGTTACAAAATAATATAAACCAATAAAATCTTAATTAAAAAACAAATCTATATGGATAAAGATATAAAAATAAGGGAAACATATTGAGCAAAATGTTTCCAGTGGTTAGCTCTGGGTTGTAGAATTGATACATTTTTCTTTTGTTCTTCATATACCTCTTTTTTTGTTCTTCATATCCTTCCATTGTCTCCATTATGTGATAACCATGCATCCTTTTTCTAATCAGGAAAAAAATAAGCTGTACTACAAAGTGTTGCCAAAAGTTGAAAGAATGATGATTCAATATCCCCTCAGTCAAAGTTATAACAGAATATAACAAAATACACTGAGTGGTCAGATTATTATGACCACCCCATCAGTACTTCATTGACACTTCCAAAAATACTGAATATTGAAAACTTCCTAAGCAAATACTCTTAAGGATTTATTATTATTATTATTATTATTATTATTTGCATAACTAATTCACTTCATTGTACTGATGGAGTGGTCATAATAATCTGGCCACTCAGTGTATATTCTAAAATAGAATATAGAAAAGAGTAACAAACTGGTATTCTTGAGATTTGAGGGCTTTATCCTCACAGCCACCATCCTCAAGAGGAAGAATAGAAAAAGGAAGATTTAAAAATCAAACTGAAAAACATACAATCACAGAATCTCAAGTTGCCTCTGATTCATGATTATGTTTAATGACATGTAAACACTGGGATGCCCTTATTTACTTTGTTGGGTAAATAGTCTGGGCTTGTTTGTTTAAATAATGAGGGTGGTGTTTGCTCTCCCTATGAAACGTATGTTTTGGAATAAAACTTCAACCTTAGAATGTGAAGGTTTTGTTTGGCATTGGCTACAATGAGCAAACAGTAATTTAAAATGGTCCCATAACACCCCCTTGTGGCTTCCACTGTATCAGATTGGGCAACAACCCAACCAGCTAAGAGGAGGGAGTGATACATACATACTTCTCTTTATAAATTCAGCAAACATGTGTGCATTCCCTATTCTGTGCCAGGTACTAACTATACTTGGATAAAATGCCATTAAATCTCTTCCTACTGCATTCAGGCCTTGCCAGCATGCGTACATATTCATTTATTTAGGCTGAGCACACATAAAAGTTATGAGGCCATAAGAGTTGAGCCTCACAAACTAGTGTTTTGCAACTATGGCTTTACCTCCTGGGAGATAGTTGAAGGGATTCTGGAGTAAGGTATGTGATTATTACTATCCAGCTGTTGGTTGGTACCTATGTGGCAATCAGAAAAAGCACTGTGGATGTGGATGTGGATAAAATGAGCCGGATTACAGCCCTGACTATCCCAGTGACCTTGAGCACCTGATAATCCACATGGGAATCATTCATCCACTTAACAATTTGGTGCTGAGGCTACAAAGATGAGTAAGACCTAGATCCTAGACCAGCCGTGGGCAAACTACGGCCCGCAGGCCGAATCCGGCCCGTTTAAAATGAATAAAACTAAAAAAAAAAAAAAAAGACCGTACCCTTTTATGTAATGATGTTTACTTTGAATTTATATTAGTTCACACAAACACTCCATCCATGCTTTTGTTCCGACCCTCTGGTCCAGTTTAAGAACCCATTGTGGCCCTCGAGTCAAAAAGTTTGCCCACCCCTGTCCTAGACTCAACCTTGGCTGCATTTAAAAAGATTCCCAGGTGATTCTAATGTGCAGCCAAGGTTGAGAACCACTGCTCTAGACCCTCATAAATTCACTCTTCTAATTTGTAAATTGGAACTAACCATCTCAACTTGTCAAAAAGATTAAATATATGGCCACTCTTGGACAGAAATCTTCATTTTAAAAAAAATATTTTTAGACCTGGCCAGTTTGGCTCAGGGGAGAGGGCAATGGCCCATATGACTGAAGGGTCCCAGATTTGATTCAGGTCAAGGGCAGGTTCCTCAGTTGCAGGCTCCATCCTGGCCCTGGCCTGGGGCCCCTGTGGGAGGCAACCAATCTATGTCACTCTCCCTCTCCCTTCCACTCTCTGTGAAAATCAATGGGAAAATATCCTCAGGTGAGGATTACAACAACAAAACAAAATCAAAAAAATCCCCTGTTTTTATTGATTTCAGGAGAGGGAGAGATACAAACATCAATGATGAGGATCATCTATCACCTGCCTCCTGGCAGGTCCCCTACTGGGAATCCAGCCCCCAGCCCCTACTGGGGATGGAGCCTGCAACCTGGGCATGTGCTCTGACCCGGAATCTAGCCACCATCTCCCGGTTCATGGGGCATGGTTCATGGGGCAACGCTCAACCACTGAACCACTCCAGCCGGGCCAGACATCTTCATTTTCGAACCCGTATCCACAAGTTTGTTTGTGCTTATTTAGTTTAATCCTCTCTATATCTGCTCATAGAAACTAAGGAAAAGGAATCAAATCATCTAATCCAGTGATGGCGAACCTTTTGAGCTCGGCGTGCCAGCATTTTGAAAAACCCTAACTTAACTCTGGTGCCTGTCACATATAGAATTTTTTTATATTTGCAACCATAGTAAAACAAAGATTTATATTTTTTATATTTATTTTATATATTTAAATGCCATTTAACAAAGAAAAATCAACCAAAAAGATGAGTTCCCGTGTCATAGGTTCGCCACCACTGATCCAATCCCTATAATTGCATGTTTATTTCCACCAAGATTTCGGGAGCCAAGGGATCCGGCTGCAGCCTAATAATAACTCGCGATCTTCCAGAGTTTCACCCCCTGCCGGGCCGGGGACAGCATTCCAGCCCCGTGAGGCTCGCCGACCAACGTCAGTAACACCGTGACGCGGGGGTTGCCCTTTCCGTTGTTCCCCGCGGGCTGCTGCCACCCGCAGGGGTTTGCAGTGCCACGTGCCCAGCCTCACCCGCGCAGGATCCTTCTCGCACGTCCCCGGGGGAGGCGGTGGGCAAGGGCTGCTGGCGCGATGCGCTTCTCCCACTTTTCTGGGGCGGATGGGCGGGAGTAAGGAGATTCCTTAAAAACGCAAAGGGATTGAAGGGTACTGAAAAAGTGAACAGCAAAAACTTCATTTCAGCGCTGTTTCAATGTGTTTTCAGTGTATTTATGTTACCCGTTGTGTATTAACGTTCTATGGTCTTGTAATTCAAGTGTTCCATATCCATCACATAAGAATTCCAGAGTTTAGT
>NW_006295391.1:1382525-1392051 GCF_000327345.1 Myotis davidii | reverse complement strand
GAGCTCGCGGCCGCAGCGAGCAGGCGTGGGTCCGGGCCCTGTAGCTGCAGCCAGTGGTATAAGCCACCCTTTAGGGTGCTCATGCACCCCTTTTGATTTTGGGGTGTGTGTGTGTTTCAGTGCAACTGAGGGACACGAGTAATTTCTGAAGCAGTTTCTCTCTTTGCAGAGGCAAAGACGGACACTTGGACATGCATATAAGTGGGTTCTAATTCAAGCTCTCCTGCAACATTTTTGTGTTTAAATTCATTTGAAACCTGGAAAACATCTACTTATTTTTAAAGTATGTTTTCATTGATTATTTAGAAAGAATGAGAGGGAGAGGGATCTAGAGAGAAACATTGAGGAGAGAAACATCACCGACCAGCTGCCTCCTGCATGCCTCCTACTGGGCATCAAAGCCGCAATCCGAGCACGTGCCCTGACCGAGAATCCACTAGTGACCGCTTGGTTGTTAGGTCGAGGCTCAACCACTGAGCCATACCGGCTGGGCCATATAATTGTTTTTAAATGTTGGCGGAAAAGAACGTGGTTTTAAAGCTTTAGTATTAGAATGTAGCTTTTTATTGTACATGCTTGTTTTATTTTTATTCTAATTAGGAACAGAATATTTACATTGCCTGAAAGGCCTTTAGAAAAAGTGGTCCCTATTATGTGTAGTCTGTTTTGTGCATAGATATTCTTATTGTTGAAAAAGAGAGTGGAGGGAAGGAGAGAGAACGAGAGGCATTGATTGGTTGCCTCCTGCAGGCACCTGACCGGGGCCAGTAATCGAACCTGCAACCTAGGTACATGCCCTTGACTGGGAATTGAACCGAGACCCTTCCTCTGCTAGCTGAGAGTCTAACTGAGCAAAGCCCGCGAGGGCCTGACATGTATTTTGTAAGTTGCTTTTTAAAATAGTTTCTTGTGGCATGATCTCATTTTTGTACATGCAAATTAATGTATACCTTAGAATAGAAAAATGTCTAGAAGTTTATACACCAAAATGTTAATAGTATTTTTTCTGGGTGTATAGATGCTAGGTGACTTGATTAATTTAAAAATGTTTTTCTAGCCCTGACCGGTTTGGCTCTGGATAGAGCGTTGGCCTGTGGACTGAAGGGTCCTGAGTTCAATTCCGGTCAAGGGCATGTACCTCGGTTTTGGCACATCCCCAGTGGAGGGGGCGGGGGGTGCAGGAGGCAGCTGATCGATGTTTCTCTCTCATCGATGTTTCTAACTCTCTCCCTTCCTCTCTGTAAAAAATCAACAAAATATTTTTTTAAATGTTTTTCTAATTTTCCTGCAGTGACATATATCAGTAGTTTGATTCAGAATCTTCCCCATGAGATAAGGACTAGTGAGCAAATGTTTATATGAAATCCCTAAGTAAAAGCTAAACTTCTTCATCTGGGCAGTTGTGCATACAAAAAGCACATGAAAACATTTGCTGAAATAAAGGATGGTTAAAAATTTTTGGTCTTGAGTGGGCATTTTACCATCTCTCTGAAAGGAGGACTGATAAGTGTTTAGATACTGTTCAACACTAAGTAGGAGTCAAATCTTTTTCTGATCAAGGTGATCCTATTTCACCTAATAGTCTGAATCCAGACCAGCTTGCAACATTAATTTTAATGCTATCCTCGGTTTTCTTTTATTTTTTATTCTTCATGTTTGAAAGAATTTAAAGTGTATTGTGAAAAAGAGGCTACTTGAACATGTTTGGCTGCCAGTTTTCAGTGTTTTCCCTGATACCTGTAGAGCATTTAGAACATCCATATATATAAAAGGCTAATATGCGAATTGTTCCCTCCGGAGTTCAACCGGGAGATTGGGAGTTTGATCGCTTGCTATGATGTGCACTGACCACCAGGAGGCAGCGCAGAATGAAGGCAGGCCCCGGTCTGCAGCTGACAGCCAGTAGCTGGGGAAGGAAGGCCCCAATCGGCCCTGATCACCAGCCAGGCCTAGTGAAGTAAAAAGCTTTTGGCTGGTTAAATTTTGAAAGTGTAAAAAAGACATATTAAGAAAAAGTCTTGAAATTTTGGTTTATTACATAAAAATGAAAACAGTTTTTCTTTTACTTTTGAATGCACTTGATTGGGATGGGCTCAAGAAATGCTATTTGTTAGGTGAGGCATTATATATGTTGATATCATTTCTGTATATCTCATGATTGCCAGTTTCTTTGGGGGTTCCCTTCCCCCTTCTCTGAATTGGTAGCTGAGTTAGAACTGGAAGCAAGATGTAACTTGCTGGTAGCAGAGATTGGCAGTGAAGATTTACTCACACAGTTAGCTGTTCAAAACCCATGGGTTTTTTGGTGTGTTTTTTTTTATCTCTGGTTCTGCCACTTAGTTGACTTTTACTGAGTCTGTTTCATCATCAGTAATATTGAGTGGGTTTAGTAGTGGCTCCTCTATGTACCTCACAGGATTGTTGTGAAGATTAAATAAAATAAGGATTAGGAAAATGCTCAATAAACTAAAAAGCACTACTTATTACCAAATGATGACATCCCCTTGGTGCTAATATACCCAGGACTTGGTGAAGCGGCAAAAATAATGTGTGCCTCAGTTTCTTACCACAAATGATTTTGAGAGAGTGTAGTGGATTTTGCATATCACAGGATTAAATGAGAGAAGGCATAGCCTGGTACATAATAGGTGCTCAATGAGTGATCATTATTCTTCTATTAGTAAGTAATCTATAAGGACTTAAATAGTAAAAGTCTGTGATTTGGTATTTGCTTTTATTTACAGCTGAATAAATTTATGCAGAATTGCATTCCTATTTTGGTGTTAAGATATAGCTTTAGAACAGGGGTCCTCAAACTTTTTAAACAGGGGGCCAGTTCACTGTCCCTCAGACCGTTGGAGGGCCGGTTTTAACCCTTTGTGGTCGTATTTAATTTGGACATGGATGTCGTACTGGTCAGAATTAATTTCCATTGACAGAGCAGTGATACATAACATGCAAGATTATGAAGGATAAACAAGATTTATTAAATCTTTTTTGGAACTACGTCACTACTAGTAGAATCACTACAAACGTTATCACTTTCTACGTCAGAGTCAGTATTCAAGGTGCCAAAATAAAACTCTTCATCGTTACTTTCAGATTCGCAGTACACTTCTTTCGGTAACTTTCTTTTTGCCATTTGGAGTATTATTTTGAAATATCTTAACAAGCGAGAATGCCTAATTACAGTTAAACATAATTTGTAAAGCTTTATTTGAAATTCTACGAAGTATCTCCGAAGCTTGTCGATTTCTTCATTCTCAAAAGGCGACTGACTCGCCATGGTGTTTTGCATGTCGAGTGTAGAACGACCACGTTTGTTTATATTGAGTTTCGATATCTCCGATTTGTCGGGGCAATGTTTTGGTTCCTGACAAGGTCGCTTAGACACTTAAGAGCTTTCAGAGAAATTATGAACTGATACATGAATGAATAGAGTTAAGATTCGTACGGTTCCTTGCTGTGGTGGCTGAGAGCAGACATACGACCGGAACGGTAAAAAAGCTTTGGTGGCTGAGAGTAGACAAACGACCGCAAAGGGTTAAAAAAAACTATGAACAAATTCCTATGCACACTGCACATATCTTATTTTGAAATAAAAAAACAAAACGGGAACAAATACAACATTTGTATTTGCATGTGGCCTGCGGGCCGTAGTTTGAGGACCCCTGCTTTAGAAGGTAAATTCATTCAAAGCAATATGACATATTTACATATACTTACATATTTAGCAATATATACAGTTTTGAGTACTTAATACAGGACCTTCAAAAGAATATTATACTTCAATTCTGTATAACTTTCCAGTTGATTAAAGATCTTGGTACTATTGTATTCTTGAGTCTCAGAAATGAACTACATTGTGACTTATATCATATTTTTCCTATAGGTACTTTTTATCATCTGTGAAAACTTCGCTGTAATTCAATTTTCCTCACTTCCATATTAAGAATTATACCAGTAAGTGGAATGTGGTAAAACGAATGAGTCAATTTTATAACAGTCCATGAGAATCTAATTATACATTGGTTATTGCTATATATGTTTTATTCTCAGGAGATTGTTGAAAGTGCCTTATAAGAAAAGGGTTTTTTTATTGAAAATTATATTTTGAGCTTCAGTGTGATGGATATTCTTCCTGGAAGCCAGGGAATCAATACAGATTTGTGAAAATATACATTTTTAAGGGGTCATATTCATGTTTTGCTTGAAAACTGTATCAAAACTTTCCCAGTTTTAAAAAATGCACCTGTTTCATTCTTAATATGTTATCATAGGCACAATTTATCCTATCTAATAAAGAGGAAACATGCTAATTGACCCTCACACTGTCACAAAGATGGCAGTGCCCACAGCCAATAAGGAGGAAATATGCTAATTGACTATCACACCCTTAAAAATGGCGGTACCCACAGCCACAATATGGCGGCGACCAGTGCCCTCAGCCCTGCCGGGGCGGCAGGCACAGTCCCCTGGGGCGGGGGTGTCCCTCAGCCCAGCCTGTGCCCTTTTGTAGTTTGGGAGCCCTCAGGGGATGTTTGACTGATGGCTTAGGCCCACTCCTCGGGGGAGCGGGCCTAAGCTGGCAGTTGGACATCCTTGGCACTGTCGCAGAAGCATGAGAGGCTCCTGCTTGCCAGCCGTCAGCCCAGCTTCTGACTGAGGGGCACTCCCCCGTGGGAGTGCACTGACCACCAGGGGGCAGTTCCTGCATTGAGCATCTGCCCCCTGGTGGTCAGTGCACGTCATAGTGACTGGTCGTTCCACCATTTGGTCGATTTGCATATTACCCTTTTATTATATAGGAGGATTAACAATAGTTATTTGTGACATATTTGTTAAATTTTTTTCATTTTTAGATTGAAAAGATATGAATGAATACCCTAAAAAAAGAAAAAGGAAGACTTTACACCCTTCTCGTTATTCAGGTTAGTGAATTATTTTAAAGTTGAGCCATGGATTAATTTCCATGCAATTGTATTCCAATCTATTCTCTCATAAATGACTGGATAAAAGTTATATATCTGAATCAATTTTTAAATAAGAGAAAATTTTAAATAACTTCTCTGAGTATAAATTCTTCTTTGTCTACCATGTGCTAGGTACACATCAGAACTTATAGACATTTAATCCTCACAACTTAAAGGTTTATAGATATTTAAAGTTAAATATCAACAGTTGGTTACTTATACAGCATAATTGAAATGTGTCTGTGTGCTTCCCAACCTTGTGCTTAAGCACAACAATAATCTTGTTAGAAGATATTTTGCACATTGCGAAAAAAATTTTTATTCTATATATTACTTTCAGAAATGTGAACTTCCATTTTGTAATGTTAGATCCTTTGGTTGAGGTTTACTCATCTATCTTGGCAGTATTTAAAAGAGGTCTTGCCCAGCTGGCATGGCTCAGTGGTTGAGCACCGACCTATGAACCAGGAGGTCATGGTTCAATTCCCCATCAAGGCACATGCCCAGGTAATAGGCTTGATCCCCAGTGTAGGGCATGCAGAAGGCAGTCGATCAATGTTTCTCTCTCATTATTGATGTTTCTATCTCTCTCCCTTTCCCTTCCTCTCTGAAATCAATAAAAATATTCTTTTTTTAAAAAAAGGAAAAGAGATATTTGTGGTCATCTGTAATATACCTCCCATGAACAGTACTTGGAACAATCTTAGGCATACCTGTTAGCCCACCCAACCTACACATTCTTCACACCTAAGGAAATTAAATCTAGTTTACTGCTTACTGACTCCTCCCAGACAAGACTTGAAATTACTCTATTCAGAAGCCCTAACTGTCCTCCCACCATTTTTCCTATGTGTTAGTGCTTTTTATGCACTGCATGAAATGTCTTCTTGGAGTTAATTTAGGTTTTGGGGTTGTTTTGGTTTTTTATTGTTTTTTTTGCAATTAACACATTAATTGCATATTTTTATTTTGTGGGATTTAGACAGTAAGGTATCTTTATATGCTTCAGAGTATTATATTTTTATATTGAATAATTTGTGGTTCTTTCAAAACTCAATGTTAATATCAGGTCTGAAATATAAAAGCTATCAGAACTGAGGAAACTGTTACTTTATTACAGATACTATAAAAATTTACATCTGTTGGATAAAGGGGTGGCTGTCATCAATGTATATGTGTTTACTATGCTTGAAATTTTAAAAATTTTGTTTTATGTTCAGATTCCTCTGGAATAAGCAGAATTGCAGATGGATTCAGTGGCATTTTTTCTGATCATTGTTACAGTGTCTGTTCTATGAGACAACCAGACTTAAAATATTTTGACAACAAAGGTATATCTAATATTTTCCAAAATATTTTTTCTTTAAATTACTTTTATAATCATTTCTTACTTATTTAAAAATGTGGGTGAATTATGATTTCAAAATGGGCAAGTGTTTAAATTTGTTTAAATGTAAGAAAACTTTTTTTGTAATAAAGTAAGTGAATTTTAATTTTTAACATTATTTCAGATATATAATAAAAAGTACATTTTCCTAAATCTATTTTAGTTGGCTAGGAATTGGTGGCAAAGCTGGAGTGATGCAGAGTTGGGAGTATTATGGTTAAAAGTTAAAAATGGTGTTATACATGGTTCTTTCACTCAACTATACCTTTCAGCCTGGAGGGCATAGTTGGAAGGAAAGAACAGAGAATAAAGAATTTGGTCTTTTTCAATCTTTCATCTTCTGTTGGCTTCTCTTTTCTAGAGCATTGAATGAATGATAACAATTTGGGTTTGTTTTCTCTCTCCTCTGTAACCATCAAAATTCTCAGTTTTCTTGAGCTCCTGTTACAGACACAGAAACATAAATTATTAAAAATAATATGGAGTCAGAGACATCAGTATGAACTCATGTTGGCTTGATATAGACACAGATGTAACATACAGAAATATTTATAGGTATGTTTATACAAATGTGGTGGTATACACAAACATATTTTTTTGTTTCATTGTCTGAGAGGGCATAAAAGAAATGACACCCAGTAGCAGTGAGCAAGCACATCTAGTGTTGGGATCTTGGTGTCTAGTATCTTTCTCCAGTGAAAGGAACTCAGGGCGTCTTGGAGAAATGCCTACTGCTTACTGACCTCTCCTAGATAAGACTTGGGAAGAAACAAATTTCTTGTAGAGAAGAATTTCAAATTATTTATGTAGCTACTCTTCCCTCAAGGAGGGGGAATGTAAATCCTGGTTTCTGACATGTGGACTCTACGTAGTGTCCCCCTTCTAAAGCACAGAGTAAATGAAAGTAAAAGAATGACTTTACAGAAGAAAAATCTGATAAATACTACCTCAACCAGGTGATCAAAGTCAACATCAGCAGTAATAAGTCATGTTGATCAAATGTACCTTTGATAAGTTGTGATAAAATGGCAGTTTGCCTCTCTGGTCTGCTCTCAATAACCCATAATCCCAGTTGAATCATTCAAACACAACACATTTTAATAGTGGGCATCCTACAAAATACCCGATCTGTTCTCAATATTGTCACGGTCATCAAAACCAAGGAAAGTCTGAGAATCTGCCACAGCTAACAGTAGCCTAGAGAGACTTGACAGCTAAATGTCATATGGGATCCTGGAACAGAAAAAGGCCATTAGCTAAAAACTAAGGAAATCTGGAGGAAGTATGGATTTATCGGCATTGGTCGTGAATTGTAACAAATGTACATTATAAGATGTTAATAGTGGAGAAACTGCAGGAAATTTGGGAATTCTCTTTACTCAAAATTTTTCAGTATATCTTAATCATCTAAAAAGTAAAGTATATTAAAAACAACAGCCCTACCTCTGTGGCTTAGTAGTTGAGCATTGACCCATGAACCAAAAGGTTATCTGTTCTGTTCCGAATCAGGGCACATGCCCAGGTTGCAGGCTTGATCACCAGTACGGGGTGTGCAGGAGGCATCTGATCAGATGTTTCTCTCTCATTGATGTTTCTATCTCGTTCTCCCTCTCCTTTCCTCTCCTAAAAAATGACATTAAAAAATAACAACAGTGACGTTAGGTTGAAGCCTAGTGTTCTCTACTGACCTGTATTTCAGTTTATCCATGCTAACTTTAAAACATTGGGGCTGGGCTGAGGGGATAAAGGCTTATTCAAATTCAGTAACATTAAAAAATGTGTTCTAGTCCAAATGGGGCATGGGAGCAAAAACATTTGCTTGTTTGGACAGATTTTCTATGTGTCCGTGATACACGTAACATCTTCAAATGAAAGTCCTTATTCCTGTTGGAATTCAAAATTATATTTAAAATATTTGGTGCTTTGTGTTATAATATTTAACGTTTAATACTTGATACAAACAGTAAGTTTTTCCAAACTTCTCTTTACAGATGATGATTCTGATACAGAGACATCGAATGATTTGCCAAAATTTACAGACGGAGTCAAGGCCAGAAACAGAAATCAGAACTATCTGGTTCCCAGTCCTGTCCTTAGAATTCTAGACCACACTGCCTTCTCTACAGAAAAATCTGCCGATGTTGAAATTTGTGATGAGGAGTGTGACTCACCTGAATCACTCAACCAACAAACTCAAGAGCAGAGTCCTATAGAAGTTCACACTGCTGAAGATGTTCCAATCGCTGCAGAAGTGCATGCAATTTCTGAAGATTACGACTTAGAGGCAGAAAACAATTCCTCTGAGAGTCTCCAAGACCCAACTGATGAAGAGCCACCGGCTAAACTTTGCAAAATTCTTGACAAGAGCCAAGCTCTGAATGTGACTGCCCAGCAGAAATGGCCTTTGCTGAGAGCTAATAGCAGTGGCCTCTATAAATGTGAGCTTTGTGAGTTCAACAGCAAATATTTTTCTGATTTAAAGCAGCATATGATCCTGAAGCATAAGCGTACTGATTCAAATGTGTGTCGAGTGTGCAAGGAAAGTTTCTCTACCAACATGCTTCTGATAGAACATGCCAAACTGCATGAAGAGGATCCCTACATTTGTAAATACTGTGATTATAAGACAGTAATTTTTGAGAACCTCAGCCAGCACATTGCCGACACCCATTTTAGTGATCACCTTTATTGGTGTGAGCAGTGCGACGTACAGTTCTCCTCAAGCAGTGAGCTCTACCTGCATTTCCAGGAGCACAGCTGTGATGAACAGTACTTGTGTCAGTTCTGTGAACATGAAACAAATGATCCAGAAGACTTGCATAGCCATGTGGTAAATGAACATGCATGTAAATTAATAGAGTTAAGTGACAAATATAACAATGGAGAGCATGGACAGTACAGCCTCCTGAGCAAAATTACCTTTGACAAATGTAAAAACTTCTTTGTATGTCAAGTATGTGGTTTTCGGAGTAGACTTCATACAAATGTTAACAGGCATGTTGCTATTGAACATACTAAAATTTTTCCTCATGTTTGCGATGACTGTGGCAAAGGCTTTTCAAGTATGCTAGAATATTGCAAACATTTAAATTCACATTTATCTGAAGGGATTTATTTATGTCAATACTGTGAATATTCAACAGGACAAATTGAAGATCTTCAAATC
>NW_006295391.1:1378336-1382448 GCF_000327345.1 Myotis davidii | reverse complement strand
TCTAATTCTTTTGGCATGGCTACATTTTTTTAGTATATGAATGTATCCAAAATACGATATTTTCAGTGCATGGTAGCTCATAGTTTTAACCACTCTTGGGGTCTGTTATCCTGTGCATGTGCTCTGATTTCATGAATGGGTAAGAACCAGATGTATTAAAAATACTAGACTTGTTTTCCTTCCATAACCATTGGTGCTGTTAACTTTTTAAAACTCAAGACAAGCTTAGTTTTTCATGTATGAAGACATTAAAGTACTGCAGTACCAAAACTAAAATGTAACATAATATACAATTAAGTCTACTGGTACTCCCATCAATAACAACCCCGACCCTCCTTTTGCATTCCCCATCAGTAATTCCCAGGGCTCTCCATCTGAATGATTCTTTTAATAACACTAGAAGGCCAGTGTTCTTGGCAGTCTTTTTTAATTCTCACTTTATTTTAGTCCTTATATATATTAAATAGTGTATATATGTTCAAGAATTTAAGGTGGGGGGGGTGGGGAGGAACTGGTAAGGGATGAGACAATGAAAAAGTAACATTTCATAATGCTTAACCTGTTCACATTTCATTTTCAGTTATACAACTGCAAAGTCATGTCCAAATTTTTGATTTCCAATTATTTATTGACTGAGAAATTCCACTGAAGTATTAATACAGAATTAGGAAGATCTAGGCGATAAGGGGTTGCTGGCAGATAACATACAATTACTTTTGATAAAGGTAAAATAATCTTAGCTCTATATTAGTTTCCTCTGGCTGCCATAACAAATTATCACAAACTGTGTGGCTTAAACAACAGTAATGTATTGTCTCAGTTTTAGAGCCTAGAATTTGAAAATGTTGGCATAGTTTGTTCCTTCTGGGAGCTGTGAGGGAAGGATCTGTTTTGAGCCCCTCTCCTTGGTTTGTAGATGAACATTCTCATGTTCACATGGTGTTCTCCCTATATGCAGGTCTGTCTCCAAATGTCCCCCTTTTTACAAAGACATCAGTCATGTTGGTTATGGTAAGACCAATATCCCCAATAAGGCCAAATTTTGAGGTATTGGGGCCTAGGACTTCTACATATGAATTCTGAGGAAGGAGGGAGACACAACCAACACAATTCAAAAGCAGCTTCTTAAATAGTATCAAGAAGGTAAATTTTGCATATCACTGGCTTCAAATTTAATAAAAACTGCAGCTAACAATATTGTTCAGGAGTATTGATAAACTTGAAGAAATCAATTTATAACCTGTGATTTTTCCACTTCAAAAACAATGGGAATTTATTTTGAAAAAGTTGGCAGCAAAACGTACTTTTAGAACCAACCATTTGTTTCTCTACTGTTCTATCATGTATGTATATCTGTCTTCTTACAAACCGCCATCCCATCTGATTATAACTTTCCAGGTAGAGCTGTCGCATACAAATGTTTCTTAGAAGACTTAAGATTATAATAGTTTAAATTAGAAACCATCTCATCTAAACCCTCTGATTTTCTAAGTTTCTTGTATAAATAGAAACTTAGGTTATTGTTGGGTCAAGGACACAAAACCATTAGAGCAGACAGGAGGGAATCTAAGTTATTTGGCTTCTGTTCTAATGTTTCCATTACACTATGTTACATAAAAATCCAAGCTTTGTCCTTGGGGTATTTTTCATGGCTATTTAACCTAGCCATTCAGATGCCTTCTTGGTAATTCTGTTTTTACACTTGTTTGGTATATATCAAACTCCAGGAATTTGATTTTCAGGAAACAAACCTTAAATAAGAATGCCTTATTGGTTTTGTAAAATTCTGTAATTTATTGCTTTGCTTTGATCAGGTATTAGTAATCAAATTTAAAAAGACTGTAATGAAACTAAACACATTAAATCCAAGTTTTAAAAACATACAAACATTTTGTATTTTTGATGAATCTGCAGCTTGAAGTGACATCCCACTGACTGCTTGTCCCAATAAAAACATTTGGCTTTGATTCAGCTTTCAAATAAGTCTGTGACTGACTATAAATTGCTGAGGTAGCTCATCTATATTTTTACTCAAAGGACTTCTTTGGAAAATCATACCTAAAAAGAAAATTTTCTAACTACTTTTGGGTTTTTTCCTCTCAAAGACAGGCATTTCCACTGTACTCTGTGACTTGAACCACAATTCAAGTATGAATGTTTTTTATTAGTACTACAATAGAATTCTTGGCAGTGATCAGTAGTGATGGGTCATTTTTTTTCTTGCTGTTTTTATCTCCACCTTGCAACGAGTGACTACTTTTCAAATCCCAAAGCATTTCCCTTGTCCTCCAAAATTTCAAGGTGATTGTGCACTACTCAAAAGACTCTCCCTATTATAAACTTGCCAGTTTTACTATTTTAAATAACCTTGCTTAGGTTTCTTTGAATGTATGTCATCACATAATAGTTCCTCAGTTTCACTGGGCCTGTAGCAGGTTTTTAGGTGGTTGCTGAATTGTTGGCAGGCATAGTATATCTAGGCTTTTCTTTTTCAACAGATTAACACTATTCCTAATTTTAAAATCTGATTTACAAAGAATTGAATTATTTAATTCCTTACATTTAAAATGAAGGGATGTCAGGAAGATTGGAGAATGCACAGGGGGGCTAAGTGTGTTACCAGAGATGCACAAGAAAGGGGCAGGGCTGACTTAAAACCTTCCACTAAGGAAGTATAGGTCTGGGGCATGACTACCCACCATGACCTGCCCATTTAGGACCTTATGATCAGATTACCCTGTGATGTGACTTTCCACAGAACCCCTTTTTTTTTGTCCATAAGAAGAAAAATACGTATTTATCCAGCTCTTACTATACGCCCAACACTGTACTAAGCACTTTACATGATATTGACCCATTTTCACAACAAACAGGGTAGATGTTATTAGTACTCCAATTTTATAGATGAAGAACAGGCTCAGGAAGATGACGCGGCTTCACATGACACGGCTTCACTTCAAAGCATGCGTATCCGCAAAACCAATGGACACAGACAATAGGGGGGTGAAGGCATGGGCTGGGAGAGGTCAATGGGGGGGGGGGCCGTTGAGGAGACATATGCAATACTTTCAACCATAAAGAATTAAAAAATACTGCATCTCACTTGCCAGCTCTAAAGAAAGACACCCACAGGAATTGTGTTGAGCCCCGAACAGACCAGCAGCAGCCGCTCCCCTGGATGTTAACCCAACGACTCAGAATCTGCAGTTTAACAAGATCCCGGGGCGATTCCTCACTACAAAGTCTGAGAAGCAAGAGACAAGGATGCATCAATTTCCTACGTCTCACCTCTAAAGTAATTCAACACACACACTCGCAGCTGTGCTCCACGCCCAGAAACCCAGCTCAGGCAGAGAGCGGCCCAGGGGCTTTCCTTTATGTCAGCAAACGGGGATGCCGCGGGTCTGGCTGCTCCAGCCCCACCTCCCCCGGCCTCCCCTCAGCTCTCCCTCATTCAGTTAGCCCTGGCAGTCGGCTCAGACGAGGCTGGGCAGAGGAGTGCCAACTCGAAAGGAGAATCAAGAGGAGGCTGGAGTGGGGGGAGAAGGGAGGGAGGGTCAACGACCAATCATTCCTCTGAGAGCATGCTTTACCCTCAACAAACCTTGCCTTCTGCCCGTAACAAAAATGGCGCCCGACGCAGGGGCACTTCCGGCCAGGGAGCCAAACAAAATCCGTCAGGGCGCGGGGCCGGAAGTTACCGCCCCCCTGGGCACTCCTCCCGCTGCCCGGCCTGCCAGAGTCAGGTAGGCGCTGTCCCCGAGCTGCAGCGGGCGCTGCCGTCGCCCCGCCTGTCCCACGCGGCTCCTGAGCCCGGTCGGTTCCCGATCCTCAGTTCTCCTTGTGCCCGCTCTGCTCCATCACACACGCACACACGCAGGATGGGTGTTTATTCTTCTGGTGTGTGTGTGTATGTGTGTGTATGTGTTTGCAGTGGTTCTCAACCTTCTGGCCCTTTAAACACAGTCCCTCATGTTGTGACCCAACCATAAAATTATTTTCGTTGCTCCTTCATAACTGTAATGTTGCTACTGTTATGAATCGTCATGTAAATATCTGATATGCAGGATGGTCTTAGGCGACCCCTGTGAAAGGGTCGTTCGACCGCCAAA
>NW_006295391.1:1351005-1378135 GCF_000327345.1 Myotis davidii | reverse complement strand
GCCGTGGCCGGTGACGAGGGGGAGCCGGGACAGTGTGAGTGTCATCCGCCTTGGCCTCCGGCCGGGGTCCTTGTGTGTGTGTGTGTGTGTGTGTGTGTGTGTGTGTGTATGCAGTAGCAACACTACATGGGCCACAAACACCTGAGCAATCTTGGGACCAACTGATCGTACACCAACCACAGCAGTGGTTCTCAACCTTCTGGCCCTTTAAATACAGTCCCTCATGTTGTGACCCAACCATAAAATTATTTTCGTTGCTCCTTCATAACTGTAATGTTGCTACTGTTATGAATCGTCATGTAAATATCTGATATGCAGGATGGTCTTAGGCGACCCCTGTGAAAGGGTCGTTCGACCGCCAAAGGGGTCGCGACGCACAGGTTGAGAACCTCTGGGTTAGTGCCCTTTTTCTTGAGAGGCTGTCAGGGGACATGTTTCCCCTTTGAACTTCTACTCCTTGAAGTTCTTGGTGCTGGGGCTGGAAACGTCACTGCTCGCTGTCAGCCTTGCCCTTCTTCCTCGTTGTGCGAACTGCGTCTCTCTAACGTCAGTGTGCAAGTATGGCCTTGGAATTTTATTTCTTCACCCTGCATAGCCACCTCCACCCACCTGGAGCGCCAGGCCGAGGAACTTAATCCCGTACCCTTTGTGAACTCGGCTTCCCGCGAACCCTGTTGCCAATGCACTTGAGTCGCATGTAGTCGCAGTTTAGCCTCAGTTCGCTTCACCTTCACCAAAGGGAAATAAAGTAGACACTGCAGCCAAGATTTTCACTTGTTTTAGTGGCATACCACCCCAAAAGCGTCTCGGGTTGTCCGACTGGAACCCTGCTCGCCGAGGTGTGCAAACAGCCTCGGCAGGAGGTTTCCTTTCCTCGGGTAAGTCCATCAGTGTCGCTGGGAAGTGTCGCTGATTTGCAGGTGTTTGCGACCCAAGGCCCTTCTGACTTGTTATTTTCTCCCTCCCAGTGGCATAATGGCAGAAGCTGCTTCTCCCCTGAAACGCTTTGTGCTGGCTAAGAAGGCAATTACTGCAATTTTTGACCAGTTACTGGAATTTCTTACTCAAGGCTCACATTTTATTGAAGGTTAGTGTCTCTTAAGTGTTTCAAGTAAGCACTATTGAAAATAGGCTGCGGCGCATTATTCTTTCAGCCTTAGTTACTGAGCACGAATAGAGGGGCACTGTGGTGTATGCCATGAGAGATACCGTAACAAATAAAACCCATTTTTGCCCTCGAGAGGAGGAAGATAAAAATGGAATTAGTAACAACTAAGAAATAAGTGCTTGTAGGTGAGGTGCTATCCTAGCACTTTATTATATTAACAACACATTAAAAACTTAATAACTCATATTTATTATACAAAATACATTTTAATTATAATTAACTCAAATTAGTAACACTAATAGCTTATTTAATCCTCATATCAACATTGAGGCACAATTTTAATCACACTCATTTTACAGATAAAAAAGCCCAAGACGCCCTGGCCAGGTGGGTCAGTTGGTTACAGTGTCCTCCTGTCCACCAGCTGGTTGCGGGGTCGATTCCCGGTCAGGGCACATGCCTAGATTTTGGGTTCAATCCCTAGTCAGGGCACATACAGGAGGCAGCCTATTAATGTTTTTCTCTCACATCAGTGTTTGTCTCTTTCTCCTTACTCTCTCCACAAAGCTAGTAAATGCCCAGACTACAAAGTAGGCAGCCCACAGTTAGCCATTATATTTATCTTCTCCCCAGCTCAGTAGTTAAGCTAAGATCTCAGGCTAATTTTATCCTCTCAAATGAGGCTGGGATGCTGTGGGAAAGAACCAAAAAAGTCTTCCTAAAATGAATGTAACTGTTCAAACAAGGGGGATAGGAGTGGCTTGCTAGGCATTACTGCCTTGGAGATAACTGTTAAAACTTTTCTGGTTCTTAAGATTACATGACCTTCAAGGGTACAATGAAAAGGGAGGGATTCCGGAAACCTCTCCAGTGACAATTGGGACACATTCAATAGATTAGTAGAATCAAACTTTGCTTTTCCCTCCTTACCCTCCCTCACCAGATTTTGAGCTCCTTGAGGGTAGGGATCATGCCTCACTATGGTGTCTCTGTCACCAACCCTTAACACAATTCCAATTTTGTTGGAGTGAGAAAAAAGAAGTACTGGTGTAGAACATTTATATTTATAGTTTGGGAAAAATTTGAACTGGAACAGTGACTTTGAATTGTATTTTATTCTAAAACAGTTGATAGGAAGTGAAGATAAAATTAAATATATTTTGTGTAATGAGCTAGTTATAGATTGAGTGTCATGCTCAGAGCTAGTGAATAGCAGCTTTAAAAATCTGAATTCGATTTTACTGGTTTTAGAACCTCAGGGGAAAAAAAATGTTATGAAAAGAGACAAAGCAAATAAATCGGGAAGAACATAAAAGAACAAGAATAAAATGAAAAACAGGTGAATATAATTGTACTTATTCATTCACTTAACTTTATTCACCAGATCCCACGTATTTTATTATTGTACTTGAAAAGTATGATGAGATATGTAAGGCTTAAGTTGAATTAGATGAGTACTGGGTAAGCCAGTGGTTCTCAACCTTCTGGCCCTTTCAATACAGTTCCTCATGTTGTGACCCAACCATAAAATTATTTTCGTTGCTACGGTTATGAATCATAATGTAAATATCTGATATGCAGATATTTAGGCGACCCCTGTGAAAGGGTCGTTCATCCGCCAAAGGGGTCGAGACCCACAGATTGAGAACCGCTTCGGTAAGCTCTATCATTGTTTTGTAATCGGAGAACCAGTGGGTCCAGCTGCCTGTCACTACTTGAGCCAATTAAGCAGAGACAAGATTGAATTACATATGTAATTACATATGTTTATGCCGGTGGTATGGGAGAGCAACAGGTCATCCACAAAAATCTGCTCTGCAGCCCCCATAAGACAGCTGCTTATATTGGGTAGGACAAAGATTACATGGGGAAGCAGGAATCATAGGCATAGGGAAGTAGGCAAGGTGGGCTGGGGTGGGACTCCATTGTTTGGACAATAAGGTTGTAATCTTTCCTTGATATTAAGCAGTTCTTGAATGAGGATGGACCACAATTCAAGGTTGACTCTTAGGTCCCGGAGGCATACAACTCCCAGTCAGGTTAGAATGTGCTTTCTTTAATCAGAACAAAACAGTCAGGGTTAACAGTATGATTAATATTTCTTATTTTATTTCTTAGCTAGTCCCCGTATTCTATTTCTGCCCCCTAACAGTTTGTCTCCAGTTAGCCAAATGAATCTCCCATGTTTTTGCCTGCAAAATTGAAATATAAAAATATAACTGTAAGCATGTATAATCCTATAAAAACAAAACTGAAGAGCTTTTCTACTTTTCAAACCCAGGCTTATCCTTGGGGAAATGAGGTTGGGGCTGGGGTGGGATTCAGTTTACAGTTCTCTTTCATGTGAAATGAGTTGTTTTTGTCATCCCTGTAGGTAGCAGATAAGAAGTGATAAGGTAGCAAAGTCTTACCTAGCTTGGAGATCTTGAACCATGTCTTTGTTTCAAACTTTACTCTTAACATGTGTATCCCTCTTCTCAGCTCAAGATTTGAAGATTCAGTCAGGATGGGACAATGATAAGTGTATATTCTAGTTTCTCTGTTCAGAAATACATTTTTGTCATAGTTGGCTGTTTTGTATTTTTGAGACCTAGATGAATAACAAACATACCCTTTTGATTGGGCCCTTGTAAGTCTTAATAATTTTGACATTCTTTTGGGCAGGATTCTTATGAACCATTGCAAGAAGGCATTTATCTTTTACCAAATATTCAGATATAGGCATTTTTACTTTTCAAACGGCATGTTAATATAGAACAGAGCCAAAATACATGCATATCTTAGGTATTACATTATGTAATTCTTAATATTCATTTGTATCACTTTTTCTAATACCATTGCAATTTTGCAGCAACGTACAGGAATTCAGAACTTGATCGAATAGCTACTGAAGATGACCTAATAGAAATACGGGGGTATAAAAACAAGCTTTCCATCATTGGCGAAGTGCTGTCTCGGAGACACATGAAAGTGGCCTTTTTTGGCAGGTAATCATTTATTATTTCTTCTCAAGAGTAGTTTCCAGAAATCAGCTTTTTTTCCCTAATAGGCTCAGCTTTGTTTCTGATGTTCCAGCAAGTGGTATTTCTCCCCCTTCTGCCACAACAGTTTCTGGCTGTGTAATGGTAAATCTGTTAGCATGTAAGATAATTTATTTTAGTTCATGATATAAAATGAAGCTATGGAGGTCAATCATATTTTTATTTTTTAAGGATGCTCATATCTAAGAATTGGCCAGTTATAGGAATAAAAATACAGCACACTTGCTATGCCTTAGTGGTTGAGCATCAAACCATACATCAAGAGGTCGCTGGTTGGGTTTCCGGTCAGGGCACATGCCTCAGTTTCGGGTTCAATCCCCAGCAGGGGTTGTGCAGGAGGCAGCCAACCTATGTTGATGTTTCTCTCTCATTGAAGTTTCTACCTCTTCCTCTCCCCTCCTCTAAAATCAATAAAAACATGTTTAAAAAAGAATTGAAGTGCAGATAATGTTATATATAATTGTGACTTACTCTTTTAAGCTATTGATTATCAGGTATGTCTTCTGAAAGGATTCTCAGCCCCAATGATTCCCAGAGTAGGAAGTAGGCAGTTTTTTATTTTTGTTTTTAAGAATAATTTTGATACAAGGTATTATGCAGAGAATTAATGAAGCTTTTTTTGTTGTTAATCCTCGAGGATATTTTTCCATTGATTTTTAGGGAGAGTAGAAGAGAGAGGGAAAGACAGAGAAACATTGACTGGTTGCCTCCTTCACGAGCCCCAACCAGGGCACAGGCTGAGGAGGAGCCTGCAACCATGATACGTGCCCTTGACCGGAATCGAACCTGGGACCCTTTGGTCCACAGGCCAACACTATCCACTGAGCCAAACCGGCTAGGGTGAAAGTGCCAGTTCTTAATGTAACCCACTGGAGTGATAGAGTGATCTCTGCCGCAGCTTCTGCATTCATTTAAGGATCATTTGTTAACTACCTAAGTACCATGCACTCTGTTGGGCACCAGGATGCAAAGACAAATGACTAGCTCATACTTGGTGACTCAAATATGTCCTATGTACCAATAGAGCCATTTATGTACTCACTACACCTCATGTCTTCTAAGCTATTTCCCATCTTAGGGCTTTAGCACTTGCAATTTCCTATTCATAGAATTCTCTTTGTGTTGTTCTGTGTATGTCTGGCTCCTTCTTTCTCTTCAGATCTCATCCTCAATGTTACTACTTAGAAACCTTTCCTTTTCACTGTTAAATATTCCTTTTCGGTTATTCTCTATTAAATCACCCTGTTTATGTCCTTTAAAACAGTGTTACAGCGCTCTGTTATTTTTGTTTTATGTTTTTATTGTCTGCTTCTCCCACTTAATCATATATTCTCAAGGTCTTTGAGAGTCAAGGATGAGGTAGATCTATTAAAGAGGCCCTACCTCAGGTTAAGATGGAGTAAGAGTGGGAAGGAAATGACCTCCTAGAGCAGCGGTTGCCAACCTTTCAGACCTCGTGAACCACCAGTTGGCGACCATTATCCTAGAGGTTGACGCCTCAGTTGTCCTACTTGAGAAGGAGAAATAGGTGTTCACTGTGGATTTAAGGACATGGGACATTAGACCACGTTTTGGGCTGGGTAGTGTCATAGAATTTGGGGCTGTAATTACAAATTGCCCCAAGAAGCAAGAAGGAGAAGGCCAGGATAGCTTTATGGGAAAGGTAGGATTTGTTTTCCTCTACTTTATCTTTCTGAAATGTACATTGCTAATATTTGTATAAATTATCAACTCTTATGAAAAATGCCATCTGATGAAACTTTAACTAAATTTGAATTCCAGAAAAGTCAGTCTTAGACCCAGTAAAAGAACAAAGTTTTTATTGTTATGTTTTGTTTTTCATGATTTTGTATATTCATTCTTCAGGACAAGCAGTGGGAAGAGCTCTGTTATCAATGCAATGTTGTGGGATAAAGTCCTCCCCAGTGGGATTGGCCATACAACCAATTGCTTACTGAGTGTTGAAGGAACCGATGGAGATAGAGCCTATCTTATGACAGAAGGATCAGATGAAAAAAAGAGTGTGAAGGTATTACATTTGACCTTAGCAATATAATGTATTTTAAACCATGCCCTAGTTCTTTAAAAAAGAATTATAAGATGTCTGCATTGCTGGAGGTGGAAGAACCATTAATGTCTGTTCATGGGTTTTAAAACCATCAGTAATATTTTAAATTCTCTAAAATTCTTTTGCTTCAGAGTTAAATTACTGGGATAAGAAACCCTACCTTAACTTAAAATGTAAGTTAATAAAAGGTAAAAGCTTATTAATGCCTGACCGAAGTGGCTTAGTTGGTTGAGTGGCCTCCTGTGCACCCAAAGGTTGCCGATTCAATTTCCAGTCAGACCACATACCTGGGTTGTGGGTTCGATCTCTCCGGGGCATATATGGACCTACATAAGACAATCAATTGATTTTTCTGTCTTTCTCCCATTCCTTCTCTCTCCCTTCCTCTCTCTAAGCATGTCCTCAGGTGGGGGTTTTTGTTTTTGTTTCTGTTTCTGTTTTTTTTGTTTTGTTTTTTTAAGAAAAAGCTTACTAAGTTTTTAAAATAATGTCCCAATAAAAAGTTGAAGTCTTTTTAAAGAAAATTTCCTTTCATAAATTTCCTAATGGATTCAGTACCACTAGGTTCCTTCAGCTAAAAACAATAAATAAGTTGGATATAAGAATTGACTGGAATGAGAACTACTGGTTAAAGGCATTGTTTCTCACTACAGTCACTTTTTCTTAAGTCTTTTGTTTTTAAATAAATTTTTATTGATTTCAGAGAGGAAGGGAGAGGGGCAGAGTGATAGAAACAGAGAGAATCATTGATCAGCTGCCTCCTGCATGCCCCACACTGGATATTGAGCCTGCAACCCAGGCATGTCCCCTGACCGGGAATCGAACCTTGACCTCCTGGTTTATAGGTCAACATTCAACCACTCTGCCACTCCAGTTGGGCTAAGTCTCAGTTTCTGTCCCACAAATACAGAAGTTCAGTGTTTGAAGATCTATACCATTTTAGTTTTTGGTAAATTGTAGGTGAATTCATGGGTCTGGTGTTTGCTGTTTGATCTTTATTAGATAACTCAGTCTGTGTAATACCCTTCAGAGTAGTTCTGAGGAATGAGATAAAGTTCATGAAACGATTTCTTTAAACTTTTAACCTATACAAATGAAGGAATAATTTATTGTGAAATCAAGATTTTTAGCAAATTAGAATTCAAATTGCCTGTGGCTTTAGATCCTCAAGACAGGTATGCTGTGATATTTTAAAGTAATCATTTCTTTTTCCTGATCTGCGCTCTCTATTTCCAGTCCTCTTCCTTTGTGTTCTTTTACTCCTCTCCCTTACTCCAAAATTTGAATTTGTTTACCTCAAGTAGTGGCCTGCTTTAAGGTATAGATAGACTCTGAGTCTTGTGCTCATGTTTGAATAGTTAACTTAGTAAAAGAAATGCAACAGTAATAGCTAGTACTGCATTGTACACTTGCTATGTCCCAGGAACTGTTCAAAGTACTTGTAATAACTCAAACCTCACCACAGTTTTGTAAATAGATGCTTTTATTTTAATTTTATAAGTGAGACATCAAGATTTTAGTACAAGTTTATAATTCTATCAAAAAGTTTAGGAAAGCAACAAAACAACACAACCTACCTAATAGTGTTATGATGGAGATTTACTTCATTCCTGATCAGGACTGTTGTGCCCATTTGAAAACAGATGTTCCTCTTTACAATTTGATATAGATCACAAATGAACCACAGAGGTATAAGAGCTGATGCCCTTCCTTAATGACATTTCTTCTATTCCTTGTTATTTCTATGCAATACACATTCATTTTAGAAGAGTCAGAAAGTACATAAATAAACAAACAGAAAAACTCCAAACAAAACTCACACATTTCCCAAAAACCAATGGAAGCCCTTTGGTGTAGAGTTAAATTTGTGTTTCTCTGTATTTTTAAAGCAGAATGGCTTTCTATCATGTGCTATTTCCTGATTTGCTTTTTCCCCCTTGATATACATTTATTTTCCTACATGTAATATCAATTTCTGGGACTGCATAGGATTCCACTACCAAGTTCTATTTTGGGGGGCATTTAGAATGTTTACAGCCCTGATTATTTTTGCAGAATGGTATGAATAAACTGTTTTAAGGGTATCACTTTTTTTTTTCTATTTGGTAATTCTAAAACTTGGGTTTTTCAAGATTCTCAAATGGTTTTATTTCAAATTATTTAAAATTCTGATTCTTAGCATATTTACAAAAATAAATGTTATGCCAAATTATACTATTTTTCTTTTTTATTACAAGTAAATGTTTTGCTTTTGCTTTCCCTCCCACTTTAGACAGTTAATCAGCTGGCCCATGCCCTGCATATGGATAAAGACTTAAAAGCTGGCTCTCTCGTGCATGTGTTTTGGCCAAAGGCAAAATGTGCCCTCTTGAGAGATGACCTGGTTTTAGTAGACAGGTAAAATTACATATGAATTGCATTTTCTTTATGTAAAGGTGTATTTATAAAATAATGCTGCTTGCTTAAGCATGTAATACATAAAGATTTAAAATGTTCAATTGCTGCTTTGTTCTTATTTTCTAGACTGTTAAAGAACAAATAAGGTGTTTGTTTTTGTATCTTAATCATATCATAAAAGTGCCAATTTATCAGTATATCTATTATAAAAAATTTCAAGGATAGTTACTTTTGTCTTATTTCTTTGTTTCTCTAGATTGACTTCATAGTTTGTGTAAATCTAGATACCTAGGTAGAGAATTCTAAATAGTTAATTTTTAAAACTAGTAATTAATTTATCCTTGAGATCAAGTTTCCCAAAATAACTTCACTGGACAATTTATGTAGCTTTTCATTGGTCAAGAATTAATCAAGTACTTTTGGAATTTTTTTCCAACTCTTCTCATTAATTTGCATTTATATATGTTTTTAAATCACCTTACTACACTAATGCTTAATAAATGATAATTCATGTCTGTTAAGCAATGTCATTTACCAAAAAAGGTACTTAAATTATTTTTTATGTGTTCTTTTGGTTTCTTCAGTTAAAATTTCAGTGTTCTGTGGAACCCATTTTGTTTCTTGAGGACAGGCATTCCTTTTGGCAGAGTTTTCCAATTAATAGAAATAGCTCAGATGAGAGAGAAGATGCTTGTGAAATAAAAATATTTGGTTTAAATAGAGTAATATTAGCTAGTTAACTTTGCTTTTATTTCATAGCCAGAATGTATCCATGACACTTACCTATCAACTCACCAACTTGTCTCAGGACACATTAAGCCAACTTGAGGGATAGCTGCACTATAAATTTTATAGTATAAATTGTACACTATATTTATGTCTAGTAGAGGGTGTTTTATTTTTTTATTATTTATGCTTATAAGCACCTAGTCTTTGGTGAGCTGTACTGAATGTAGTTGCTAGAACCTTATTTTTTAATTTCTTCTTTTCTTTTTTTAATATTTTTATTGATTTCAGAGAGGAAGTGAGAGGGAAAAATAGAAACATTAATGATTGTTTTTTAACACATTAAGCAGCCAACCTGTTCTGTCTTCCGGACAGAAAGTATAGTGTCAGTCACCGGTGACTGACTGGGTGCTTAACGTGTTAACATTTTTATTGACTTCAGAGAGGGAGGGAAGGAGAGAGAGATTGAAACATCAATAATGAGAATCATTGATCATCTGCCTCCTGTATGAGCCTTCAACTTGGGCATGTGCCCTTAACTGGAATCGAACCCTGGACCCTTTGGTCCGCAGGTCGATGCTCTGTCCACTGAGCCAAACTTGCTAGGGCAGCACCTTCATTTTTTATTATACATTAGCCTTGTTTGTTTTTAGTACTTATTTTTTAGCCTTCCAAAGCATAAACATTTAAGAGATTAAACTATTGCCCTTGCTGGGTGGCTCTTTTTTTTTTTAAGCATTTGTTCTCAATTGGACAGGCTCTGGAAGTTCCTTGTCAGCAGAATAAATATGGAGAATTACTTATAGCACAGGCTCTCACCTTGCCACAAGTGCTTTCTTCTAGGTGAAAAAAATAATGTAAATCTCCTGGGTTTGTTACTGATGACTGATAGAAATTCTGTCCTTTAGACTTTAAACTATTTATAAAAGTTACAAAAATTGTCTTTAAGAAATGTTATATAATTTTTTATTTTATTTCCATTAGTCCAGGTACAGATGTCACTACAGAGCTGGATAGCTGGATTGATAAGTTTTGCTTAGATGCTGATGTCTTTGTTTTGGTTGCCAACTCTGAATCAACATTAATGAACACGGTAGGATTTAATCATATACAATTAGTGGAAGGAAATGAAATGGTGTCTGTTTTAATTCTGAAAAGTGAGGGAAATCCAAATCTTGGATTAGAAGGAACTTCTAAATCAAAGGTGAACGAAGGGGTTTATGTCTCCATGGGACTAAAGGGCTTATTTTGGTCTTGAGTGTTCCCAGGGTTTGATGGCACTAGCTTCTACTGAATCTTTGTGTGTTGTTGACCTTTACTGTGGTTATTTGCCTATTTCAGAAGTCATGGGCACCAACAGGATACTGACTTACACCATACACCACCACCACCACCACCACCACCCCCTCCAGCAAGATCTTTGTTTTGTCGCAGTGTTATTAGTGGTTGAGTGGCCAATAGCCTAATCTATGTCACATAGACCAGGCTGTGGTGACAACACTGACAGTCGTCCATACACTGATGGTATAAAAAAATGATAAATCTTTAAAATCTGTTAGAATAATTCCATTATTGGGGTGGTGGATAAACAAACTTTGATATGCCTTCTGACTTTGATGCCTTCATTTATACTGTTCCTTCCCCATATTCTTCCCCCGTTCCAACGTCATTTCAAAAAGCCCTGTTAGCAGTACTTTCAAGCCCACCTTTATTACCTTTTCCTTTTTTATGGAGCTTTTCATAATTTCAACTAGACAGGTGTCTCCTTCCTTTGAATAGTACCAGCATTTATTTATAGTATTTTGGGCACATACCTTTCTCTGTTGTTTATTATGATGTGTTGTAAACAGGTCTTAATCTTAAAAAAAGATTTGCTGTAGCTTTTTGAAAATTTGGACAAAATTTTCGCATCAAGCAATACCTTTTAAGTATTTGTTTAATTGAATTTCAAAAGACTAATGGCGGGATCAGGAAAACCTTCGCTTTTCCCTTTCTTATGTTTTAGTTTCCTTATCTTTGAAAAGCTTAATGCTTATAGTGTTTTGGGATCCTTTATCAATGGCTGTTAATCACTGTTGTCTAAATGGTTCCAAATTTTAGATTACAGGAAAGTCTTAATTATAAATACAAATATAAAAATACTTTTTAAAAGTGAACATACTATTGGCCATTTGATGTTTTTTAGGAAAAACAGTTTTTTCACAAGGTAAATGAGCGACTTTCGAAGCCTAACATTTTCATTCTGAATAATCGTTGGGACGCCTCTGCATCAGAGCCAGAATATATGGAAGATGTAAGTTCTTTTCTTAATACTTGAAGTATACTTATGTACATTGTTATGGTAGGGAACTGTATACCTATAGTAGAGCACATCATAAGCAGCTATTCTCTCACTTGAAAGAATATAATTATAGGAAATCTGAAGTCAGTGTTTGATACAGATGTTATTAAGCTACCTGGAAGGAAAATTATGTTATAAAAGTACTGTGTAATCATTTTAGATCTTGAAACTTCCTTTTTCTTTTAATTTTTTATTGAAGTGTAACATAATAGAATAGTGTACGAATCATATTCCAGCTCAGTTAAATTTTACAAATTTAGCACAACTTTGTCAGGATCCAGATCAAGAAACAGAACATTCCCAGAACTCCAGTATTCCCTCCCTTTCACCCTCTCTTCTTCCTCCAAAGGATAATTACCTTGGACTTCTAACACCCTAGACCAGCGGTTCTCAACCTGTGGGTCGCCATCCAGTGTGTCGTGACCCCTTTGGGGTTCGAATGACCCTTTCACAGGAGTCGCCTAAGACCATCAGAAACCACATATATAATTACATACTGTTTCATAACAGTAGCAAAATTACACTTATGAAGTAGCAACGAAAATAATTTTATGGTTGGGGGTCACCACAAATGAGGAACTGTATTAAAGGATCGCAGTATGAGGAAGGTTGAGAACCACTGCCCTAGACTTATTTTTCCATTTGTTCAAATTTATGTAATAGTCATACCGTATCTACTTTTGTGTGTCAGGTTTCTTTTCAACATTATGATATGCAGTCACAGTGTTGTGCATAGTTAAGAAGCATTCTCACTACTGTATAATATTTCATCCTGTGATTAACTACACTTGATTTATTCGTTCTGTTAGTGATAGGCATATGGATAAATTACCTGTATTTAGTTACTATGGATAATGGTACTGTGCATATTCTTTTTTATATACATATGTCTTTTTGTAACTCATAGGTTTATATTTCTTTTGGGTATGTATCAGTGGTTATCAATGTGAGGGGTTGGGCAGTTTTGACCTCCGGGAATATTTGGCTATGTCTGAAGACATTTTTGTCACAACTGGGGAAATGAACTACTGGGAAACATAGCCCAAGAGTTTTCGAAAGTGCTTATACCTGTTTATGCTCCCACCAGGTGACTGAGGGTTTCAGGTGATTTATATCCTCATCAGCACGTGGTATTTTAGTCATGTTGGTGATTTTAGAACTTCTTTTTTAAAAGAAGTGGCTAGTGTGGCAAGTTTTATATCCTGGTATTAAATTTTTTGTTGTTGTTAATCTTCACCCCAGGATATTTTTTCCATTGGTTATCAGAGAGAGTATAAGGGAGGGGTAGAGACAGGGAAACATCGATGTGAGAGAGACACATCAATTGGTTGCCTCCTGCACGTGGTGATCAAGCCCACAACCAAGGTATGTGCCCTTGACTGAAATCGAATCTTCAACCCTTCAGCTCGTGGACCGACGCTCAACCACTGAGCCAAACTGGCCAGGGCATTAACTCTTGTTTTATAATCAGACTCTTTCAAATTGGGGTCTCACTCAATCGTCAGAGAATTAGGAAGTATCACCCATAGATAAAGGATCCCTATTCTTATGTAGCTTAAGTTTTTTACTTTTTTTTTTTATTGAGTAGTTTGTTTATTTTTCTTTAATTAAATTTATTGGGTTGACATTGGTCAACATGAACATATAGGTTTCCGGTGTGAGTTTCTATGAGCTTAGTTTTATTAAGTATTAAAGTAGAGATTTTTTTAATCATAGCCATAATGCTAAAGGCTAGTACCAAGCCTTAATTTTAACCCTGAGTCCTAACTTTAATACCCAAGTGTTAATCTTAAACCTAACATTGCACTCTTAATTCCTAGCTAATACATTCTCCCCAATTTTGATTACCAGTGTTTTTAAGAAGAGGAATATATTGTATATGTTCTGACTTCAAAACAAAAATAGACTCATTGTAGCAAATTTATTGTACCTCTTATTTCCTGGTTTCAAAGATATTACTAGCAGCATTGTGGAATATAAAAGCCTAAGGAAGAAGTAAAAATGCCACTCATTTTTGTAGGTGTTGGCCTGCATGTCGCTTACTAATTTACATAAATATAAACATATATATGTATACACTTCATTTTGTTGTTGTATAATCATGTATATCTTTAATACAGAATTAGGGATGTCTTCCTATTCCATTAAGTACTAATATTGGCCTACAGTATATTTTATAATGACTATGTAGTATTGGATGGTCCATCAGAATTTTAAATTGACTGTTCAATGGAAGAATCATTACTTTAAGTGAAGAGACAGAAATTTCCTATCAGCAAGTATCAAACTTTAATTATTACAAGTATAATTAGAATTTGTTAAGTATATGGGAATTATAACTATGATATCACTTTAAATGGAGTTTAAGTCTGTAGCTATCCATTGCAATTATATTTGTTTAGTTATTAGAATTCTTTTAATACCCTGTTTTGCTCTAGGTACGCAGACAGCACACAGAAAGATGCCTACATTTTTTGGTGGAAGAACTCAAAGTTGTGGATCCTTCAGAAGCAAGGAATCGTATTTTCTTTGTTTCCGCAAAGGAAGTTCTTAGTGCTAGAATGCACAAAGCACAGGGGATGCCAGAAGGTGGTATGTACTCATTATAGACTTACTTTTGAAATACAAGTATCCATTATAAAAATGGCATGCCAGAAATCTTACCTTACTATATGGTTTTTAAATCTTCACCTAACTGTTACAGGTGGGGCACTTGCTGAAGGATTTCAGGCAAGATTACAGGAGTTTCAGAATTTTGAACGAATCTTTGAGGTAGGAATTTGTGAATGTATTGGCTAATATAAAACCCTATCATTGAATGGAGAGTGATTATATTTTCACTATTTATCTTTGTTGATAATTTTACTGTTATTTAGTAGAGTTACAGAGCAAGTGAAACAAGGGAAGTTTGAAGAATGCAAGTCCCTGCAGAATGGATGATTCGTAAGAATTGAGAATTAAAGATTCTAATTTCTTTTACATTCTTATGTATTTACATTTAAATGAGAAGCTGCTTTCTAATATTTCTTTTGTTGTGAATTGAGGGAATTTCTTTATATTGAACTTAGTATCTAATTTGGGGTAAGACTAAACAAATGCAGTTGCTGTTGGAATGGATAATAGAGCAAAGTGAAGGTCATCTTTTTTTTCTTTGGACCACTGTATTTATAGAGAGATAGAACATAGTTGATGCCATGTGATGAAAGTGTCTTATATTTCTAAACTGTCTTGTCACCTGTTAATTCTCCACATTTTATGCCAAATGCCCTGAACACATGAATGAATACAAAAATAATTAAGATCTGTACTTTAGGAATCTGTTAGGAATCACTGAAGCTCAAAAATAGCTCTTGTGTATGCAACATTGAGGAGGGAGGATACTTTATATCTTGGTGTAGATGTTTTATTCAGAGACATTAAAACTTATCCTGCATTTGACTGAATAGTTTTTTAGATACTAAAAGACATCTAAACTCTTATTTAGCCCTATTTAATCTAGCTTTGCCTAAATTGCATATTCTCACCCATGAATGATCTGCTATAATTATTCTTTCTTATAAGCAGTAACTGCCTTAATGATAAGGACATTAATGTTGAATGTAGTAGGCAGAATTAAATATTTGCTCACTATCCCCTGTCTTTAATTTGGTGAGAGGGAGAAAGATGATTAGGTAGATGAAGAAAAAGTATTAAAGAAAGAACACCCAATACCAGCTTTCTTGGTAAGATCTCTAATTGTTCAGAGACCCCCTGGGACATCAGCACATATTCTCTCAAACTAGGCCATAGGATACATGAAGTTTCAGTTATTGAAAGACCATTGCTATCTATTTTCTTTCCCTTTGCTTTCATAAGAAATTTAATGCTCTTCTCACTCTCTTATCCATAGGAAAAATAATGGGGAGAGGATCTATTATTTTTCCCTTGTCTTTCCTTATTTATTAACTTTTTCCTTCTTTACATCCTTTTCCCTTCCCTGTTTGTCATTGATTTCTCCTACCAAATAATATACATTTATACCTCTTTTATACTGGTTTCTGGTACAGTTTTGCTCTCCAAAAATAGCTCCTTGAAGAGGTGGAGATGAGAAGAAGAACAGATGTATTATAGAGCATTGGTTCCCAAACATGGCTGATCTTGAGAATAACATGAGGTGCTTTAGAGATCTGTAGATTCCTGACCTATTCCAGGAACTGATCCAGTGGAGCTAGGATGGACCTAGGAATCTGTATGTATCCAAAGCTTTCCAGCTGATTGCAATAATCAGGCAGACTTGGGAACTATTCTTTTTAATATTTGTCGGAGGAAATTGGCACTTTACTTTTTTTTGTTTGGAAATCTAAAAATTATATACAAAAAAAACTAAACTTGTGGAGAATGTCAGGATTTAGAATTTGAAACTTTTGTTTAGTTGAAACTATTATAGATCTAAAATGAGAATCAGATAGAAATTGTTTGAATTTATCTACAGAAATAACCAGATGGGCCAAAAATTTTGTCTGTGTCCAAAGCATTTTAAGTGGCATTATTTTTGCTTTTTGTATTTTTGAAGAAGGAAACTTTATTTAGGGCAAACAGCTCAATGGTAATACAGCATGGTTGTGAACACAGCACTGCTGTGGAACAGCTTGGTAGTGCTACAAAGCGGCTGTGAGGCTGCCCGGGGCAGGTCCCTGAGGCCAGGACCCTCTGCAGTGAGGCAGCTCCACAACAGTCTGAACCAGCCTGCGCTGGTCTCCTCCGCTGTTCTGCTCCCAGTCTTTGGTGTTTCAGCTCTAATCGGGGAAAGTGTGCTCTGCTTTTTGTTCTTTAAGAAAGAATTTGGGGCTATGAATTTCTCTGTGAGTGTAACTTTGGACGTACTCCATGGGTTTCAGTATCCAGTTTAGTCTTCATTATTTATTTGACATTAATAGTTTTTGGAATATCCTATTTAATACAGGAGTTAAAATTCAGATTTTTTATTCTTTTTATCCAACTTTTGTTTATTAATTTATTAGTTTCTTTGCATTGTGATCACAGACTATAGCCTCTATACACATTTTGTCTTCATTTTTAAAATTTTCCTTTCTTTTGTAGTCTTATGATTTTTGTGAGAAGAAAAACTGCCAAATTCATCATTTTTATCAAAGTCTGATTTTTGTCATGGATTTCTTTGAAATTAATTTGATTTAAAGGAGCCAAATATTAATGAACAAACATAGAGTACCAAGTTAAACAAAGCTTGATTAAATCAAGAAAATAAACATTAATTCTAATACAATGTTTTCTTTTTAAAAAAATATATTATTGATTTTAGAGAGGAAGGGAGAGGGAGAGAGAGAGAGAAACATCAATGGTGAGAGAACCATTGATTAGCTGCCTCCTGCATGTCCCCTACTGGGAATCGAGCCCACAACTGGGGCATGTGCCCTTGACTGGAATTGAACCTGGGACCCTTCAGTCCACAGGCCAGCACTTTATCCATTGAGCCAAACCTGCTAGGTCTTTCTTGCTGTTTTCAACCTGTATTTGGACAGGTGTATATTCTAAGCCTTTGAGAAATCTAAATATCTTTGCTCAGTTATTTGGCCATTAACTTTTTAATAATTTTGGTTGTATGGTGGGAAAAATATATAAAATAACTCTTCTGTAAAATGTCAATGAATTTTTTGTAAAGAACATTCCTGGGATAACGGGTAAAATTTTGTGTTAGATTAATAGTATTGTCCCAGTAATAAATGTTCTGAATACAATAATTGTTTTCATGGATCTGTAGGAGACACATGTTCATATATTTAGTAGTAAGGTGGTGGCTGCAGTGAACTGTCATATTATTCAGGAACTTGTGTGTCTGTGTGGTTATAGCAGAAATACACACACACATATATATGTATGTATATGTGTATATATATGTATATGTATATGTATGTATGTATATCTCTATATAGAGACATAACTATATATCTGTGTGGAGAGCCAGAGAAGGAAAGCTAAAAAAATGAGGTTGAATGTTAATAGTTTGTATATTTATTTGAAAGGTATATTATATTGATGTTCATTCTTATACTTTCTTTTCATTTAAAAATATTTCAAAATAATAAGTTGAGAGTGGTAAATAGGACTATGTGTTATTGAGTGTTTGGGGTCTGTTATCAAGGAGGTCTTGACAAGTTTGTTTTATGTTTTAATTACACAGAAATATTAATATTTACTGTGTAGCTGTGTATGATTACTTACTAGCAGGCTTATTTAGATGTTTTTAGAAAATCAGAAAACTATCTTGAGATATGCTTATTGTTTGGTTCTAAATCTTTAATAAGTTATAAAACATGTAAATGATATCTTGACAAGATGGAATTTAAGTTGGTTTGATGTAGTATTTTAAACTTTTTAGAAAATTAGAGTTCCTGATAAATATATTTCTCATGAAATTCAAAAACATATTAGTAAAATAATTCAGTAAAATAGAGTATTTCTTTTGCAGGTTGACTCTTGATATTTTTCTGATCAGTGGGAACACCATTGTGGGATACTTTTTATTACAAGATTTCCTATGTCCTTCTTATACTTATTCATCATTGTATATTTTTTAATCAAGAAGTAACTTTTATATTGCTTAATAACTTTTGGAGATCTTTTCTTTCCTGTCTAGTCTAGCTCTAATACTGTGCTGTTATCTACAAATTGAAATCTTCATTGCTGATATCTAGATCTGCTTCATCGAGGAACATAGTTTCTTTTAACCATTTTTCCTTTTAAAAATATTTTAATGCTTTTATTATTGTTTTTGTGGAGGTTAATTTGGCAATTTATGTGACAGTTATTTAAAGTAGAACATGAGTTTTGGTTGTTAAAAATAAGCAGTTTACACTTTAAATGTTTAATATTGTATAGTTCTTGGTGGTTTTTGCTTTGGCATGTACTTGCTAAACAGGAAGCATGGAACTTTCTACCACCAATATCCTCTGGATTAATGATATGGAGTGATGTATAAGTGAGCTTAACCACCAGCAAAAGTGAGGCTATGCAATGGAAGAGAGTAACGTTTCTGAGTTAAAGCTGTATGAACTGTTAGTTAAATTAATTACCCTTGTGGGTTTACAGCTAAAGAAATGATTTTTGTTTTGTGTTCTGTACCTCAAACAAATACTCAAGAGGGCAACTGAAGAGGCAAAAGAGATTTTACATCTTTTCTACCTTAGTGAAGTGAACAGATAACCGTTTTAGAGACCTGAAGGCGAAGCATAGGTTATAAATAGTACATTAAATGAATATGTAACATACTGATTTCAAGATAATATACAGGGTGGGGCAAAAGTGGGTATACAGTTGTTGGTATGGACAATAATATAATAATTAACAAATAATAATACAAGAATAAATTCTGTGTTTTCTGTACTCACAACTGTATACCTACTTTTGCCCCAACCTGTATATAGAACTCTAGAGTATTAAGTGGATACCCTTTTAATCCTGAAAGGTTTTTTTAAAAATTGATTTTTAGAGATCAGCTGCCTCCTGCACATCCCATACTGGGTATCGAGCCCGCAACTCGGGCATGTGCCCTGACCAGGAATTAAACTAGCAACCTTTTGGTGCACGGGACAATACCCAACCAGCTGAGCCACACCGGCCAGGGCTAAATCCTGAAAGCTATTTATTTTAACAAAGGATAGTAATAACTTTAGGAAGTAATGATCACAATTTTGTCCTAGTTATACATATACAAAGAGGTTAAAAAAGATGAATTTAAAGAAATATTGAAGTTGGGATATATGCCTAATTTTTAAAAATTCATCATAGAAAATAAACATGGCCTCCAAAACATCTATTGTAGTTATTAATGTTGTGACCCAGATGATGCCTTTTTTTTTAATCCTTACCTAAGGATATGTTGATTGATCTTAGAGAGGAAGGGAAAGCGAGAAACATCAATTGGTTGTCTCCTGCACATGTCCTGACTGTGGATCAAACTCACAACCTAAATATGTGCCCTGACCTGGAATCAAACCCCCCAGCTTTTAGTGTATGGGACGATGCTCCAACCAACTGAGCCACCCGGTCAGGGCAGGTGAACATCTCTTGATTGTTCCAAGTCCAGATAGTATTCTTCTGTAAATACTTGAAGTTGTTTTCAAGTGTTATGTTCTGTGAAGTAAACATGAAAGGCTGATTTTAATTTAATGATTTCGCAAACATTCAATGATGAATCACTATAAATATTTTAAATAACAAGTAGTATGCACATATATTAAAATTGAAACTAAAATTTCACAAAATAAGCATTCATTACTATATGTGATACATTCTGATATATTTTCTATTTAAATAAACACTGGTCATGAAACTCTGATTTGTATAACTATTAACAGGTTTTGAGCTGTATTTAGCTTGAAGGTAAAACAAATGAGATAGGGCATCATTGGGACCTATATGCACACACTGTAGACCAATGACAATAGGAAGATTATCTTTGAAATAATTGCAATTTTTTCTATATACAACTTAAAATATTACTTAGGTTATTATTAAAGAGTATTTTTCAAATTGTGCAAGTTTTCACCTGCAAAAGTCCTTTATAATAACCTTATGTAAATCATAGCATTCAACTAAATTTTTTTAATACAGTAGAATTCTAATTTATAACTCAATAACTTTATTAGGATGCCTATTGCAAGTATGAGAAAAATCTAGACTATAAGTAGATTAAAGGCAATACAAATAAAAATAGTAATTATAAAAGAAAAACCCTTTTTAACACAAAATTTTTATTTTTGACCGTTATTTATTTATTTATTTTGAAAAATAATGTAGTAAAAACCATTGCACATTACTGTGTAAAGTTAACACAAAGATTTGAACTTGCTGTTTGAAAGTGCGTTTTACTTTTGCATCTTTGTAATTTTTTTAACCTTTGTAATTTTAAGTTGTGTTTATCATGTATTTATTTTCTATTCTAATTTCTGTTTTGGTTAAAGTTATAAACAGCAAGTTTTTGTGTTTCAATTCCTAAAAATGTTGGGATGGAATTACAGTAATGTGTATGGCTTGGGCCCCTCGCAGGAGTGTATCTCGCAGTCAGCAGTGAAAACAAAGTTTGAACAGCACACTATCAGAGCTAAACAGATATTAGATACTGTGCAAGACATAATGGATTCAATAAACGTGGCAGCAGCAGAGAAAAGGTATGAATGCATTTATTGCAAAATGTGTGTTTTTGTATCAAGATGAGTTCCTTAAACTAGTATTTGAAATTGTTACATTACAAATACTTTTCCTACAAAAATCAAGCTTGTGAGTTTAGCTGGTGTCTACTTGCATGTTTTTAAATGAATATTAAATGTAAATATTCTGTTTATTTGTTGTACACATCATTTGCTTTCCCTGGAGTTCAACATTGTGTATGGCTTGTGGTTTTAAAATGTTTAGTGGCTTTAAAATATCTGTAAAGCAGTGGAAGAATTATTTCTTCAAGCTAAATTTCTTAAAGAAGTGCAAAGCAGGTGACCCTCTTATTTTATATTCAAAGCATGATCCATCTTTTATATATTCATACGTCGATTCCTTGAAATCACTTTTTTATGCTAGTGGTTGTTTTTTATCAGTTGGCAAACGAACAAGGTAATATTATCTGCCAGCCAGAAAGTCAGTTTGTTAAGCACTACTCTCTATGTCACGCTGTACTGCATGATTTTATTCCATTTATTACTTTATAAAAATTAAAATGGCAGAGCTATAAAAGAGAGGGGTAGTTGTCAAAACCTTGATCACTTGAAACAATGATCAGGATGTGATTAGTTTGACAAATATAATGACGGTAAGTCTCAATTGAACCTTTAGTGAGTTTAGACCAATCAAAAGAAAGATATAAAGCATTAAAGATTAAGTCCAAGATGACATATAATTGGGAATTTAAAATGTATTTGATGTTGCTAGGAACAACTCCTCTCATGTCTAAATCTATTGTGTAATTTTGACACATTTGCAGGAATGTATTATCTAAAAAATTAGAGAATTTCCAACGTATACAACAAAGGGGTGAGGACCCCAGAATCTTATCTCAGGCTCTGTGCACTTTTCTGTATAATGAGATTATATTGCCCTTTATGTCCCTTTCAGCTCAGTAGCTTTATTATAGTTGCCAAAGTAGTCAGTCCGCTGGATTGACCTTACTAATTTTTTAAAAATATAGGACATTGAACAAACGTGGCACGAAGAATATGTGATTGAGGATGGTTTGTATAATCATAATGCCTCAGAAACTCTTGTTAAAGATGATCTTAAAAAGATCTCAGGTCTTTTTTCCCTGCATCATCTACAGGTTGGCAAGTTTTCTATGGAGGCCAGAGAAAAAATATTCTAGGCTTTGTGGGCCATACCATCTCTTGCAACTACTCAATTCTACAGTTTTAGAGCAAAAGCAGGTATTTAGGTAGTAGGTACATGAATAAGCATAACTATATTCCAAGAAAACTGCTGGATTTGGCTTACAGGATGCCATTAGCTGGCCCTTATTTGTTATAGAAAGTCAGTATTGAGTTCTGTTCATATATATATGAAGTGTTTGCAGACTTAGAATTCTTACTAATCCTTTGGTGGGACTCAGGTGACACATAGGCAGAGAAACAAAATAATTTATATACAATCACCTCTAAAATATTGTATAAGTGAAATATAGTTTGAATCCTTTTCAGTGTTGGAATATGAGATTTTTCTTCTTTTATCATGCTAACAGATGGTTCATTACATAATTGAGTGCCCTTGCTTAATTGCTTTGAGACTTTAATATCCTGATTATTAATTACTCTTCATACCATAATAGGGTTTATTCAATGGAAGAAAGGGAAGACCACATTGATAGACTGGACTTTATCCGAAATCAGATGAACCTGTTGACACTGGATGTTAAGAAGAAAATCAGGGAGGTTACAGAGGAGGTGGCAAACAAGGTGGGTTAAAGTAATTTTATGACTAAACTGGGAATGGAAATATTTTTGATAATGCTAAAAAGGTTATCCCTTTTGCCTTAAAGGAATATTTTGTGGGGGTTTATTCAGTTTGGTTTTTTGAATGGTTAATGATCTTGTTTAATTTTTTTACTCTGATTTTTTTCCCATATTTTCAGGTTTCATGTGCAATGACAGATGAAATTTGTCGACTTTCTGTTTTGGTTGATGAATTTTGTTCTGAGTTTCATCCTACTCCAAGTGTATTGAAAGTATATAAAAGTGTAAGTTAAATTGTAGTTAAAGCTATACATATAGTTCCCTCACCGTATTCTATACTCTTATGTAATGGTTTGTCTATTTTGGTGTCTTTATGGCAGTCAGTACTCAATTGACTGTTAACATCTCCTGTGAACTCTTGTAATAAATGTAAACTACCTTGTGTAGTATATAAAGTATACAGAAAAGTTATCCTCTTAGAATGAGATCATTTTAGCACTTAGTAAATATCTAATGTTTTTATAAAACTGCTTATATTCTAGAGAAAAAATAATGTGGACACTTACTGTTTTTAACAGGAGTTAAATAAGCACATAGAAGATGGTATGGGGAGAAATTTGGCTGATCGGTGCACCAGTGAAGTCAACGCTTCAATGCTTCAATCCCAGCAAGAAATTATTGGTAATCTTTATGTCTACAAGTTCTTTATTTTGTTGGTGAAGGATTTATTTTCCTTTAAATATTTTACAAAATGTAAAACATTATTTACTATCGTTTTTTAAAATAATTGTCCTACTTTTCTTTCTAGAAAATTTGAAACCGTTACTTCCTTCTGATATACAGAATAAACTACATACACTGGTTCCTTGCAAGAAATTTGATCTCAGCTATGACCTAAATTGCCACATGTTATGTTCAGACTTTCAAGAGGATATTGTATTTCGTTTTTCCTTGGGCTGGTCTTCTCTTGTCCATCGTTTCTTGGGTCCTACCAATGCACAGAGGGTGCTTCTAGGATTATCTGAGCCTGTCTTTCAGGTACAGATTTTTTTGTTTTGTTTTTATTGTTTGGAGTAGTCTTTTTATCAGGTGTTTATTGCTGTACTGCTACACAGGTATGTGGCTATGATTCTACCAGTTGAGATTCTCCTTTTATTTTGTGTTTTGTTTTTGTGGAGGTTTTTATTTTAGTTAATCCTTATCTGAGGATATTTCTTCCATTGATTTTTAGAAAGAGTAGAAAGGAGTTAGGGAAGGATTGCGGGGGGAGAGAGGGGGGGGCGGGGGGAGAGATTGGTTGCCTCCCACACTTGCCCCAACCCAGGCCAGGGATCAAACCTGCAACCAGATACTTGTCCTTGACTGGGAATCAAACCCTCGACCCTTCAGTAAGCAGGTCAATGCTCAAATCCCACTGGCCAGGGCACTCTTGTTCTTTCTTTACGTAGACATCGGTTTTCACTTCTCTTGAGTGTATACGTAGTAGTGAAATTGCTATACTGAAGGCAAATATGTTTAACTTTCTGAAGAACTGCCAAAATGTTTTCCAAAGTGGCTGCATTTTACATTCCCACCAACAACATGTTAAGGTTCTGTTTCTCAACATTCTCATCCAGACTTGTTATTATCTGTCTTTTTTATTCCTAGTGTATGTAAAGTGCTATCTCATTATAGTTTTGATTATATTGATTTTGAACATCTTTTCATGTGCTTTTAGCCATTCAAGTATCTTGCTTTATAAAATATCTATTCAAATCACTTGCCTAATTTTTAATCAGGTTATTTGGCTTCTAATTGACTTCTAGGAGTTCTTTATTTATTCTAGATACAGGTCCTTTATCAGATATATGGTTTCTAAATCTGCTCTTCTAATCTGTAGCTTATCTTTGAACTTTCTTATAATGTTTTTTTTTTTTTTAATTTTCTTAATCCTCACCTGAGGTATATTTATTTCCTCAGGTGAGGAAACATAAGGTTTATTCAATGGAAGAGAGTAAGGGGTTGGGGATGGGGGAAAAGAGAACATCAATGTGATTTGTTGCCTCCTGTAAGCACCCAGACCAGGGATCAAACCCGCAGTCTTTTGGTGTATAGGACAATGCGCCAACCAGCTGAGCCACTTGGCCAGGGCTCTTGTGATTATTTTTATTTTCTTTTATAATCCTCACCGAGGATATTTTTCCATTGATTTTTAGAGACAGTGGGGGCGGGGAGGGGGGCGTGGAAACAGAGATAGAAGCATTGATGTGAGAGAGACATCGATTGGCTGCCTCCTATATCTACCCCAACTGGAATCGAACCCTGCAACTGAGGTTTGTGCCTTGACCGGATTGAACCCGGAAACCTTCAGTCCGCAGGCCGACACTCTATCCACTGCAGCAAACTGCCCAGGGCTTTAATTTGAGGGTCTACTGTTATAGGTAAACTCATTGTATATTATGAAATTCATTATTCTTTACAGTATCTAAGTCATAGAAAATTATGTCATCGAAATAAGTTTCAGATCACTTATTTTCTTCATGTATTTACGGTAAACTCATTAAAGTTGTTTTTTTCACTGATTTACTATAATTTTAAAAGAAATGCAATATAATATAGTAAACTTCATTCCATTTATAGTTGTTTAATTGTAATCCTTTCACCCAATGTTTTTAGCTCCCCAGATCTTTAGCTTCTACTCCCACCAATCCAGCAACACCAGATAATGCATCACAGGAGGAAATCATGGTTACCTTAATAACAGCATTAGCTTCTCTGACATCCAGAACGTCTATGGGCATCATTGTTGTTGGAGGAGTGGTAAGAAATACTTTTTATTATAATGAAAATTGAAATTTTACAAAGCTTTCTGCTATATCACAAAGAGAAAGGTATATTTCTGTTTTCAGGATGTATAAAATGACATCAAAAGGTGTAGGTTAAAGTTAGTGAATTAAGAAGAGTTTCACAAGCCTCTTCTTAAATTTTTTAATTGAAATATAATTGACACTTACATTGTGTTAGTGTTAGGTGTATAGCATAATGATTTGATAAATGTATGTACAGTGAAAATATTACCACAATATACATTTTTTTAAAATGCATCTTTAGGAAAGAAATGCCACCAACTAGTTGGTCCTTGAACAATGAACAATGCTTTCCAACTATTTTTCCATCACAGTACACAAAGAAGTGGTATTTGTCCATGGAGTAACAAGAATGATCCAGGTCCCATATCTAATCTTATCTAAATACCAAAGGGATCTGCCTTAAAGTATTAACGATTACTTCTTAGTAGTAGTTCTTACATGTTAAAAAAAATTTTTTTTCATATCATTAACAGCATCAATTTACATGTTTTGGTTTTTGAAACCTCTAACCTAAAAGAAATAACCTCCTTTTTCAAGATATATTGAATCATCTCACCAAATGTCTAGCAGGTTATCAAACTTCTTGCCTGATGTTTATGTGCTAACTCCTTTTTCAGCTTGTTTGATTTCTGATAACTTTAGATTCTCTTAGAGAATGAATATAAATTTCTTAAAAGTGGATCTGACTCATAAGACCTATAGTACAATCTCCTTTGAGTACAATCTCCCCAGCAGTGTTTTTCTTTGTCAAAGTAAGCTGTAAATTTATCTTACAGATTTGGAAAGCTCTAGGCTGGAAACTCATATCTGTCTCATTAAGTATGTATGGAGCTTTATATCTTTATGAAAGGCTGGCCTGGACCACCCGAGCCAAGGAGAGAGCTTTTAAACAGCAGTTTGTGAACTATGCAACTGAGAAACTACAGATGATTGTTAGCTTCACAAGTGCAAACTGCAGTCATCAAGTACAACAGTAAGTTGAGAAATTCACCTTAATGAGAAAAAAAAAAAATTCATGTTCAGCTTTTAAAAAGAGCCGTATATTGAAGTATGCCATGCATGCAGAAAATGCACAAATAAGAGTATAGTGCAGCCCTAACCGGTTGGCTCAGTGGGTAAAGTGTCAGCCTGCCAACTGAAGGGTCCCAGGTTCAATTTCGGACAAGGACATGTATCAAGGGCATGTACCTTAGTTGCAGGCACATCCCCAGTACGGGGTGTGCAGGAGGCAGCTGATGTTTCTAATTCTCTATCCCTCTCCCTTCCTCTCTGTAAAAAATCAATAAAATAAAAAAGTTTAAAAAAGAGTATAGTGCAAAGATTACAATGTGAACCCATGTGTTGTTAACATAATAAATACCTGGGTCCATTGAGTGTCTTCTTTTATGTATCATAAATATTTCACTGATTTAGTAAAAATATGTAGAATTCCAATTAAGTCAGTGCATAATATTCTGCATTTGGATACTACTGAGAGATGAATTAAAAAGTTCATGATTACAACTTAATAAAAGACATAATGTACATCATTACAATAAAAGTGAAAAGTGATAAGTAATATGAGAGCTTCTTAATGTGAGGCACTAGAATCTGAAATCATGAAGGGTAGTGGATCAATATAGATTTCCTAGAGTAGGGGTAGAATGTGCAGAATGGGAAGAAGCCAGCACTG
>NW_006295391.1:1338138-1350901 GCF_000327345.1 Myotis davidii | reverse complement strand
TAGGGGTTTTTTATTTGTGTTTTTTTTTGTTGTTTTTTTTATTCCTCACCTGAGGATATTTTTTCCCTTTGATTTTTAGACTGGGTAGAAGGGAGGAGGAGAGACAGAGAGAGAAACATCGATGTGAGAGAGACACATCGATTGGTTGCCTCCTGAATGCACCCCAACCGAGGCCATGGATCTAGCCTGCAACCGAGTTTCGTGCCCTTGATGGGAATCAAGCCCAGGACCTTCAGTCTGCAACCACTGAGCAAAACCAACCAGGGCATATATAATAGTTTTAATTTTACATTAAGGAAGATCTTCTATTGAATATATCTGGACCTCCAACAGAAATCAGCTGAGGTTCATATAAAAACAAAGTTAATAAAGCTTTCCATTCAACTGATGGTCAAACATTTATTGTCTGCCATGTGACAATAACTGCTAAATGTTATAGGAAATAAAAAGTTAAAGATAACTTTCCCTAGAGGATGTCACACTGTAATGGAGATGACCTTAACTAATTACTCAAAGTAATACTAGCTCTATATTAATTTAATAAAACATTAAAATAATGAAAGATGCTTCATTTGTCCAATATTGATAATTAAAGACCATGGAAAGGGAAAGATGTACAGGAGAATAATTGGCAGAGAAAAACGAGTAAGACAGTTAATGATATTCTAGAAAATATACACCTGCTAGCCATGTTCCCAGTTACAAAATATAACATGAACTAGCACACAAAAGAAGTAATGCCCTTTGATTCTGGAAACATGGTTAAATGTTAAGATTTAAAGTATTTTTCATAAGTTATAGGATTAATGAAATTTTCTGTTCTCAGTAATTATTTTTATGGTAGGAGGTGAGGTTTACTGTGCTTCTGAAGAAATATACCCATCGTTTGCCTTTTTATAGCTTGTTCATGTTTACAACCATATGGCAGAGGAAATAGTGCCTGTTGAGCATTGATCTTGAAGCCAGATGGAATTAGGCCCACAGTCACATTAAACTTAGAAGATCAATGCCTCCCTCATCCCATTCTTAGCACTTTGTTCTTTACTACCTTATGTTTTAAGAATATTTTAAACTTGTGATCTTTTATATAATCTTTTGAAAGCCCATTCATTTTAAGACATTTGTGATAGCTGATAAAATTGTTTTTTATTTTAAGGGAAATGGCAACCACTTTTGCTCGCCTTTGCCAACAAGTTGATATTACACAAAAACATCTGGAAGAAGAAATTGCTAGATTTTCCAAAGAGATAGATCAATTGGAGGAAATACAAAATAATTCAAAGCTTTTAAGGTACTTAAAGCATTTTTTTCTCAATAATATGAACATTTATTAGTCTCATTACCAAAATGTAATTATGTAAATCACTAGTGATTATATTAAAACTTTAGCTTTCTGATGGCTTAAATTATAATGTTCCATAGTTTTAAAATTTCAGTGAATGCTAATTTCAACAAGAAGAAACATCTGATGTAAATGGATGCTTTTAGATGTCAACTTCAAACTCTCTGTTAAACTATATTAGTCACTTTTGAGAGTACAAGTTCTGTAATTAAAAGTATCACTTTTTAGTCCTGTATCTCCAAGACTCATAACTTCCGTTTCACTGGGGAATATTAAATTCAAAGCTATAAAAGTAAAAAAAAACAAAAACACACCACATAATATAATGCGGAATTCTTGTTTAATATGGTTTCTCATGGATTCTTCAGGGGTCTAAATCAATTCTGTTTTAGGGAACAAGTTTCACCATGTGGTCTCTACTTCTTGGCAGTTAACAACTTTCCACTTCATTACCCATTTGCTGGTTTATGTATGAGTCTGAGGGAATCATTAAGCATCATTTAGTCCCTACTGCTACTTACCTGGGTACTTACTAAATACAATTGCCCATATAAGAGCAGTCTGTAATGTCTGCAAATTGGAGAGGCTGTCTTTGGGTCCTGAATTTTGAGACGTCTATTTAAAGCACGTGTGGTCATGTCTCTCCATGGTTTCCCACTCTGACAGCAGGCACACTCTCAGTGTGCCTCAGTCTCAGACTCCAGAGAAGATGACTGCCTATCCCTTAGGCACCAGCCTCCTTTCTCACAACCAGTCACACCCAAGTGCTCCATTGCTCCCATTTCAAGTTAGATCTTCCCAAAGACAACCTTTCAAAGTTGGTAAAACTATATGCAGTAGAAGTTTTTTTGTTTTTTAACCTAGGGAGGTTTTTAAATAGTTTCGTCTTGTCATAGCAGAACATAAATGACAAAACAGATAATTGACACTTATGTACTTTTCTGATTTTGGCTGGACTGACTTGAATAAGTATGAATATTTTCGATCTACTAATTCATCCTTTTATAAGAGGAAAATAAAAAAAAAATATATATATATATCACTAGAGGCCCTATGCACAAAATTCGTGCAAGACTAGGCCTTCCTTCCCCTGGCTGCTGGTAACAGCTTCCCTCTGGCACCCGGGACCTGGGCTTCCCTTGCAGCCCCGGCTTCTTCGGAAGGACATCTGGTCTAATTAGCATATTACACTTTTATTATTATAGATAGTTGGAATCTCCATTGTTACTGGATCAGGCTCAGCCATTGAGATAGAACTTACTAGTTTTTCAGGAGAGTGGTTCGAAGAAATATACAGTAGAATTCATATACATCTAACTTATATGACCTCAAGCATGTGCACGCAACAAGACAAGACCAAGATAAAAAGAAAGGGAGAAGCTCATTCAAGTATGTGTGTGTGCTCTGGCACAGTATGAGAATGGAAGAATGAATCTGTGTTCCTTGGTCAATTTTAGGTCCAGTTTTCCTTCTTTTATGGACAGTTGGCAATCAAATACGATTCTAGTATTTAAAAAAAATTCTTTTGGTATACCATGGTCCATATATAAAACCACTTATTCTGTTCTTGATGCTTAAAGGAAATTCAAGGACAGTTATAACTGTACGTCACTTAGGCTTTGACTCCCATGAAAGGCGATAGGACTCCCGTTTTCTACGCTTTTTAATAATTCTTTTAAGTCCTGAGCATTGGACTCTGTTTGCTGCAGAGCTGTAGTAGCACATATAAGTACTCTTAAAAGGGTATTTATAGTGTAGCCTGAGTTCAGGTAAATGTAGCAGCAGTTGGCTAGTATTGTTGCATGTGTGTTTTTTACTTTTTAAGATTGGATGGAATGCATTTTTAAATTGACCTTAATGATTTTGGTGTTTTGTTCGTGTTTTGTTTTTGTTTTTTAATTAGAAATAAAGCTGTTCGACTTAAAAATGAGCTGGAGAATTTTACTAAGCAGTTTCTACATTCAAGCAATGAAGAAGAATCTTAACAATAGAAATCGCTTCGGTGATCATCATAGGAGAAAATGCAGCTTGGATGATTTGGGACAGTTATTTTTATGAAATGGTTTTAAATATGAATTGTATTCACTATACCTAAATAGCAAATTCTTGTGTAGATTCTGGTAATGATCTATCTCAGGGTGTTTGCATTTCTGAAGAGTATTATTATATCTCTTAATTTAATTCTGGGTAAAGAACAGGCTAAGTTGTTTGATGTGGTAAGGTGATGAATTAGTTAAGAACAGCAGAACCAACTATGTGACCCCTGAGGGGTGGGGCCTTACTCTTGATTAGGGCTCTCTTCGTTTTTGCTTCTGAAACTCAGCTTCCTGGCATCCAGGAGTTAGAGAATGCTCTTTCTTCTCAAAACTAATTTTTGATGTCACTTTAATGGGGATAGTCACTTTTTTGTTTTATACCTGCATTGTTTTAACCACCAAAAAGGAGTGTGTAATGTTCTTGAGTGTATTATCTTGTGAGTTACAGTCATTTTTGCCATTCTGGCAGGTATGTAAACCACTAATAAATAAGCTGTTGTTTACTCCTTATATTCCCATTAAAACTAACGTAAAGCAATATAAAGGTTAGTTATTCTAAAAGTATCTGGGTTGAAATAGCTTCCTGATGTTTATAGAGAAACATTTTCAGCTTCAGCTATGAGTACAGTAAGGGAAGTTAAGTTTTAGAAGTTTGAAGTGATAAAAATAGCCAGATGGGAGGTCTGAATTCTGAGTGGTTACAGTCATGTAAAAATTCTGTTCTTCAGAAGGTATTTGTTGAGGATACTGATGAATTGTCCTCCTGTGGTGGCTTTACTTTTATTTAATTGTATGAATTTGCCAGGGCATGGTTAAAAATTATCACTGTATTTTTTAGTTTAATGAAATGTTTATGGATTCAAGTATTGTGTGTGTTTGTGTTAAAAACTAATTGAAACTTACATGGAAATGTTAAAAAAAATGACATTCTAGGGCTTTGTTATGCAAAGGGAGCCTTGACCACCAGATCATTTTCAGTCCCCCTAGGTGCTTGTGAGACAGCAAGGAGGACACAGTGCTGCTTTTCCAGAGGGATAACGTTTCAGGCTCCTTTCTTCTTTCAATACTCAGTGCTTCCTTTTCTGTGCCTTTAAGGCTCCTGGATGCCGTTCTGTCTTTTCACAGCTGGTGCAACAACACTATTTTTCAGGCTATTTTAAAGAGAATATTATGTAGGCCATAAGCCTTTCAAAAATATATTTTTATGCCAATCAGATACTAGGATGCCAAATTTGCAATAAATATTAATTTATAGTTTTTGTTGTTGCTTTATAACCAAAATTGGTACAGGCCACCAATAAGTGTGGATCAGGTAACACCTGCAGCATGAAAACTTGATGTCTAAAGTTACAAGCTCTGGTTCTTAAATTTATACAAAGTACTTGAAATTTTGAAACAGCATAGTGGTTTGGTATCGCCTCATTAGTATACTACTATGGCTCTCAAAGCTTGGATCAACAGTATCACTTGTCAACATGTAAGAGGTACACATTCTTGATCCTACCCCAGACCACTAGATCTGGGGGCCAGCACTCTTGTAAGAAGCCTTTCAGGTCATCCTGATGCATGCTAATATTTGGGAAGTCCAGGAATTGTGATTCTGGTATATAAGTTTGTAGTAAGTTTTCCATCACCAGTTTGAATGCATTCCACCTAATCAAGTTTGAAAATCTATATGAATGTTGGAAATGGACACTAAAATAATGAGACCCAACCTTTATGCCTAGAGGTAAGTGCACCTATGACCCAGCCCGTGAATTCTACAGAAATCATGTAAGTTACACCTGATGTAATTCAGAGTTCTTGTTCACTATGTGTTTGCAGATTAATTTATAAACTTTGTATAACCTCAAACTTTTTACAAAACTACATTTTTAAAATAAGTATGCAAACTTGCAAGGTGAGAATAAAACTTTTGTCTGATAGTTGATAAATGTAGCATTTATACTGGCATTTAGTGAGTCTTGCTCCTAATTTTATGGTAGGTATATAAACTGTCTTGGGCAGACTGGTTCATCTTTTGATTGGATTTACTCATTTAGCATGCCTGGTCATATATTGGAAGTTTCCTCATTAATCCTCCCTCAAGGCTGTGGTTATGAAAATAAAAACTTAAATTCTAGCCCTGACAAGTTTGGTTCAGTGGATGGCACTTCACTATGGGTTCAGTTCCTCAAGGACACATGTCCAGTTTGTCCACTCCATCCCCAGTAGGGGGCAAGCAGGAGGCAGCCTATCAATGATTCGCTTTCATCATTGATGTTTCTGTCTCTCTCTTTCCTTTCCTTTCTGAAATCAATAAGAATGTTTTTTAAAAAAAACACCTTAAAATCCTATAAGCAATGGAATTATCCAAAGGGAGTTCGAGGGAAAGAATGACTTAATTTTGCTTTTTTATGACAATTTGTGGTCCTTTTAAGGGTAAGCTAACATAGTACTAAAGGAGTACTACGATCTCTTGCTCTGGAAGATCATTACAAATCTATAATAATAAAAGCATAATATGCTAATTAGACTGGACAGCCATTCAGAAGACCTTCCGGATGAAGCCAGGGCTGCAAGGGAAGCCGGTGCCGGCAGCCAGGGGAAGGCAAGCCTACTCTTGCGCGAGTTTCATGCATCGGGCCTCCAGTATTTAGATAAAGGACATATTGGGCTTGTAGTTTAGGTCTGGGACTTAATGTTGAAATCTAAATTTGACTTAAAATATACCACATGAAATCTGGTTAAAGTACTTTATTGATTACAATATCATTTCACAGCCAACATTATTTCACAGAGCTACTGTACAAATACAGGAATGAATCACTGTGCAAGAAAGATCCAAGAATACTGTTAAATTGTGGAACAAATCCATCTTTCGTTTGGTTTAAAGCTTGTACAAGAGCTTTAATCTAGTACATTCACCTCTCCCATAGCTGTGCTACTGAGATCCCAAGTCAATTGGCCACAAGTGTGTCAAAACCATTCTAAGTGAAAAAAAAACATTTTAATCAAACTTTGAAAAACCCACTTAAATGTGAATGCCTTTGAATAAGAATATGCAAATGCTTCTTTGCAAAGAAAACAAAAGGATAGAGCACCATTGTGTGACACATCAAAGGCTGGAAGTACCAAGTATATCTCCAAGGTTCTATTAACTAAGAAATAAATATTGTATGATTTTTTGTCAGGCACATTGAACACCAGTTAGAATACAACCTTGTTTTTTTTCATAATGCTGCACTCTCTTTTATAGGGTAATTGGATTAAGAAAAAAAAAGACAGGAAATTTTATCAACATGCAGACAAATTAGCTAAATACAAGTTGTACCTTTACTCTTTAAAACAGTGCTAAGACATTCAAATACAAACCATTTTCATGAGTACCTATGGTAACCAATATTTTTAAAAACACTAAATTTAAGGCAACTAAAATTGAATGAAGGAAGAACTAGCAAGTATAAAGTACTTTACATTCTACTTAATCAAATTTAAAATGCCAATTTTATCATTGTGCTACCTTTCCTCACAAGAAAGACAGTTTAGCTTGTGGGTCTTAAAAATTCTAACAGGATGGGAGAAAGTTTAAAATTTTGCTTTCCACAATGGCGAAAAGGGAACTAGAAGCTGAACATAGTAATTAAAAAAAAAATTTCTTTAAGCCTGACTCACACCCTAAAGACTCTAGAAAAATAAAAAATAAAAATCGTAGAAAGGAAATTATTAAAATAAGCTTTTGGGAGGTTGTTTAATCAGTTTGTATACATTTACTATTATATACATCAACAAATAAGTGACAAGTATTCAATTTTGTTAGTTTTTAAAAAATATATTTTATTGATTTGAGAGGAGTAGAGAGGGAAATAGAAACATCAGTGATGAGAGAATCATGTATCAGCTGCATCCTGCACGCCTCCTACTGGGGATTAAGCCCACAATCCAGCCATGTGCCTGACCAGGAATCGAACTGTGACCTCCTGGTTCATAGGTCAATGTTCAATCACTGAGCCACACTGGCGGGGCTTGTTAAAGTTTTATAATGTGGTACATTCACAGTGTTCAAAGCATAAGCTTCCCTGAAGGTTTTTGCTTTTAAAATGGTCAGTCGGTATTAAATCTAAGACCTCAAAAATGCCAGGAAAAGTCAATTATATAATATTTCACAGTATCTTTTTTAACAGTAATAAAATTTCACTTTCTCACCTGGATAAGTCAAGATCCATCAAGGTTAACTTTTAAATTGCTTACCCCATACTCCAGAAGCATCTATAATCCATTATGTCTAGCAGACTACACTTTTGTCACATAGTATTCATCAGTTCAGCTGAATCTAAATTAAAAAGAACTGCTTGCTATTATCTTATAGTTGAAATATTAAGACCAAATCTTTGCCTCTATGAAGATGGAACTCAGTATGGTATGTGTAACCTTGGAGTCATAGGTATAGAAATATGAGCTAGGGAGGGACCTAACTCATGGTAGCAAGAAGTCCTTTCTTGAGCAGGTTTTTGGGTGATTTAATCACATGCTAGGTCACTATTTTAGAAAAGAATGTATGCCTTTAAAATACTATTTTTAAAAAGTTCTTGTTAAATCTCTAAAAACAACTTTATGGGGTGATTAGAGAGTCTACAAATAAAACCTGTTTCTTATAAGATAAAAAGAAAAATAGGGGTTAGCTAACTCCAATATACTTTGTTTTTTAATCCTCACCTGATTATATTTTTCCCATTGATTTTTTTAGAGAAGGGGGTGTGGGAGAGAGAAATATCAACGTGAGAGAGATATCGATTGGTTGCCTCCTGCACATGCCCCAACAGGGGCCGAGACCAACCTGCAACCAAGGTATGTGCCCTAGTCCAGGAATCGAACCCGTGACCCTTTGGTTGGCGGGCCAACGCTCCAACCCCTGAGCCAAACCAGCCATATTCTTGATAATACAAATTCTTTAAAACTACATTTGGCCATATTTTTTAAATATACAAAAACTAAGATTCAAACTACAGTGTTTCTACAGATTATATATTGTCTTTTTTTTTTACTTCAGGAAGTCTCAGGAAAACAGAATTAAACAATCAGCTGAACTTGAACTGCAAGTAAATATATTTAGCAACTGGAATCCATATTACTAGAAAGCAAAAGCTTAGTAAGTTAATGTGGTAAGGAGTTAACCATTTGGTCATGTGTAATTAGCCACAATCTTAGTAGGTTTCAGTTACCTGGTACATATTTAATTATGGGAATTGATTTTCAACTATCCACATAAACTGACAGTAAAATAAATCATTTTTATCCACATGTTTAAGACCATAGAACTATAGTTTGTGTGCCTCTCACTAAAGTTCCTAGAATAACTTTTAGAGGGGATACGCTCTCTACACAAGGCTATTTTGCACATGGCAGAAGTGCTAAAGATTTTGGAATGAATTGCTGAATTACATGGCAAACCCTCACCCCCTTTTGGAAATGAATATATTGCTTTAAAATACTCTTGCCTAATCTCAAAGAGCTGCTCTTTATGAAGTGATATAGTCCACAAGTAGTAATAGCAAAAAGTTCATAGAAATGCATGTATAAATGAATATACGTTCATGCCTGCCATCTACAAGTATGTTTTTTTGGCCCCATATCTTAATCTTCCTTTATTCATTTTATTCTCTTTTTAATATCAACTGATGTTAAAACTGACTTCAATATAGTTGGTGCACTTCCTAGCACATTCACAAAAATGAGAACTGACATAAAAAATGGGAATATTTAGGATTCCAGGTGATCAAAAGTTAACAGAGACCTATCTCAACAGTGATAGTTTATTGATTTAACAAAACAGTGCACTTCTATAATGTATCAGGATAAACCATGACTTCACCATCAAGCAAGACTAACAATCTTCCCATGTCAGTCATTTAGATTTATTTGTAGGAGAAAATCCAAGGGGGAGAGTATCTTTGTTTAAATCCAGGAGGGCTCATTCTAGTAATAGACAACATTTTATTATACCATTGACAAGCAGAGGAATGAATTGCTTAGTATTTTCCTCTCCTTTAAGTACTTACTCTTGGAATTTTCCTTTTGGCTTTAAAATGGAGCCACTTGGACCTAGCCATTCTTCAAAGCAGAGCCACGCCACTTAGAAACCAATATTTTGTGTGAAGGAAAATGTTACAGAAGAGCAGAGCTTTAATGTTTCCTTTTTAAAATTTGACAGTTTACATCAATTCAGATTTCATATGTGTGAACATAAATTCATGAAGCCACCCTGTCACAACTATAACTACTCAGATCTCGTGACTGGTTAGATTTTACACTTTTCAAAAACAATACTGTCCTATTTCCTTAGATCTAGATGCATACTGATAGAACACTAGGAAAAGTTCTTCAGGCGCAAGGACAATCCAAGTGTTCATCCATGTCCTGGAATAATGAGTATACAAACTCAATTCTAGAATATGAAACCAACTATTTAGAGGATTACTCATGCGGAGTGTTATTTGATCATAATCTGCTTTTTAAAATGCCAAGAATCATTTATATGAGATTATTGCTGTCTTCCTATTAATAAAGTTTCTTACATATGTCTAAAGTTTCAGAGTGAAATCTCTATCCCCTACCCTTCAGATTATCTTCCCCTCAAAGGACTGAAAATGAGCACTTATTTAAATTGATAGGAAGGCAAAGGATGCACCAAGAAACCAATGATACTCAAAAGGGCTCTCCTCAGGCACCTACCTGTCAGCATTCTTAATACAGTAAGCCACCAGGATCTGTTAGATCAAAAAGGGAGGTCAGAACTCAAGGAGACTCTTCAAACCTAAGGACAGACACATGGCATTACCTCCATCCATTACTGTGCCTGTTGCCTCCATTACAGAAATAAAAAATGTGACATATCTGGTGTATACAAGTTTAAAATGAAGTTCATAAATGAAAGCAATCAAACATGATAGGTTGCTATAATGTGTACATTTTGTTCTACACAAAGAAAACAATTGGTGAAAGTAAAACTTCGAGGTTAAATGAGCTCAATGCACTGGTCCTTTTGATCTCAGCAAGCACCTTTGCCTTGTTTTTTTTATCCTTTTCTGTTTTGTAGTTTACTGAAATCTTCCTTTTGTGTGTAGTAATCTCAATAGAAAAATTTTCAACAGCAAATATTAGAATTTTTTTGTCACAGCTATAGGCTGTAGCACTGATTTCTCCAGATACCAACAGAGAACAGCAAAATTGTATGCACTGTTAATTCCAGATTCTAAGAAAACTGTCCCAAGAGCCTGTTGCCACAGCCATGCCATCGTCAGTTACACCCAGACAGCTGACCCGGTTGTCATGACCAGCAAGGACACCTGAAAAACAAAGTCCAGTAAATAGCAACGGCAAGTTTTAAATTCAAGCATATGTTTAAAAATGTAGAAAACACACATTTTGGTTTTGTTATGGATGCTAATTGATTCAACCCAGGCAAAACACCTAATACTTCCAAAAAGTAATTGGCTTTGGGCAACAGAAAGCTCCAAGATGCAAACTCTGAACTTCTCTACAATGTCTTAAGAGAGGTTGTAGAAAATTATCCCTGGGAATGTTCATGTTGTACTTTTACTCCCTCAGAAACCTCAAGAACTGTTTAGGAATTTAAAAGGGTAAGGACAAAAACCCACAAAGACGATAAGAGAATGAAAGCAGGCAATGGCTACAAAGCTGGATGGTGGGGGCTGTCTTAGTGGACCTTAAAATGCTCAGTTCATAGCAAATGGTCTGGTAAGCCAAGAAACAAAATTACACTGCAGAACCTCCCAAAGGGTCAGGTCCTAGTGAGCCCCGTCATCTCCCGAACCAGGTGGCGGCAAAGATGGGGTAAACTAAGATGCCAGAAAGTGTTCAGGAATCGGGCTTCCCAGGTGTCCTGCACTGCAGAGCCAGGTGACTCCAGCGTGCACCAAGTCATGAGGGCTATAGAACAGTGGTTCTCAACCTTCTGGCCCTTTAAATACAGTTCCTCATGTTGTGACCCAACCATAAAATTATTTTCGTTGCTACTTCATAACTGTAATGTTGCTACTGTTATGAATCGTGATGTAAATATCTGATATGCAGGGTGGTCTTAGGCGACCCCTGTGAAAGGGTCGTTCGACTGCCAAAGGGGTCATGACCCACAAGTTGAGAACCGCTGCTGTAGAGACTTATTTGCTAGAGAGTAAAGAAGAGTCTCTTAACGAAGAAAACAGGCCCAGGTGAGATTGGTGAAACTGCTGAAAATGGGGAATAAAGAAAGTTGACTTGCTAACTGTTTTCCCACCCAGCTTTCCTCCTGAAATCAGCCCTAAACTGGCAGCCAGTTTATCGATTCCAGAGAGAAAAGTGGAAAATCCATCTCAGAGAACATGGCCACAATGACCATGAATAAGAAGAGCTGGGCTGCCATTCCCTAGATCCAGGTTATCCAGGAGCCTCCAACAACAGTCAGGAACCTTTCATGTTCCCTGACAAAACCCAAACGTAATGTGGACGTAGGTACTAACCTGCACGATCTCCTTTTAGTGTGTCCCACACGTTACAATTGAAGTCGTCATAACCAGCTAACAGGAGACGCCCACTTTTTGAGAAGGCTACGGAAGTGATCCCACAGATAATATTATCATGAGAATACAATAATAACTCTTGGTCTGCACGAAGGTCAAAGAGACGGCAAGTGGCATCATCGGAGCCGGTGGCAAAGGCATAGCCATTTGGAAAAAACTAGAAAGAAAAGCAATAAACGTATTCCATGGACATGTACAAAAACCATGTGAGACAGTGTAATAAACAGGCTCTGGGGGAAAACAGACCTAGATTCAAATTCCAACCTGGCTTCTTACCGGTGAGTGCTGTTGGGCACTAAAGATTCTTCAACACTTTGGGCCTTAGTTTCAGTTTTAGAGTGTGGGTTAAAATTGAATGAAATAACATATGCCAAGTACACAGTCTATTGTTTAACACATAGCAAGTAATTCAGTAAATATTAGCTCTGGTCCTCCATATGTCTTATTAAAATATTTAAATATAAATATTACTATTTACAGAATTTATATATGTGTACTCTTTTATTTTTTTAATCCTCCCTTGAGGATGTGTTTTTACTGATTTTTAGAGAAAGGAAGGATAGGGAGCAAAACATCAATGTGAGAGCAGAACATCAGTCAGCTGCCTCCTGCACACTTCCTACCTGGGATGGAGCCCACACCCTGGGTCTATGCCCTGACTAGGAATCAAACCCACAACCTCTTGGTACACAAGATGCACCTAACCAACTGAGCCATACTGGCCAGGGCTGGGTTTTCTTTTCTTATTTAAATCAAAATCCTACTATCTGGGAATTCAATGTCATAAGAGCCCATTATTTATAAGAACTTATAAATTGTAAGAATCC
>NW_006295391.1:1329923-1337951 GCF_000327345.1 Myotis davidii | reverse complement strand
GTTATCATTGATCAAATAACCCCATAAGCATATGAAATACTAATATACATACACAGTTAGAGAGAGAGGAACATCTATTTGTTGTTCCACTTATGCATTCATTGGTTGCTCCCTGCATGTGCCTTGACTGGTATCAAACCTGCAACCTTGGTGTATCAGGACAATACTCTAACCAACTGAGCTATCCAGCCAAGGACAAATACTAATACGTATTGTTAAGTATTTAATACCTGGGCAACAGTGTTTTTTAGTACATTCTACAGTTCAAATTTTAATTACTTCAAACTCTATGCTATCTGAAACTAAATTTTATCAACCAACTCTTTTAGGTATTTAGTACGTCAATGACATCATGTTGGACACTCTCTAAAAGTTACAACCTGAGTAATACGAAGTCCCTCCCACCTACTACAATTACCTGAGAGACATACTCCTCTCGAATGTCTATAACCTATGGCAGATGGGATTAAGTACCTTGGAGAAAGATTAAAAGTTTTGTGAGAAATTAGCACCACCACCCCAGTGAAGGCTTCATGAAAAAGGTAGCACCTGAATGTTCAGAATTCACCAGTATTTCAAACATGAAAATGGCAGGGAAATGCCATTGTGGAGATTTTGTAAAAAGCATGGTAAATAGTATTGCAAGGAATTCAGAGAGGCAGAAACCCGATGAGTGGCCAAAAATCATCATAAACACTGCTAACCAAATGTGGTACCACTGAATTATGGTTTTTTGTGCACTCTGGAGAATAAAGCAATGTGCTATCACAGTGAAAAAACACTTTATAAATGTTATCTTATATAATAAAAACCTAATATGCTAAGTGTCCCGTCGGCTGTTCAATCAAAGTGTAATATGCTAAAGATATGCTAAGGCCTCTCAACAGCTCGCTATGACATGCACTGACCACCAGGGGGCAGATGCTCCAACCAATAGGATAGCTTACTGCTGAGGTGCAGCCGACTGGGACTGAGGGAGGCAGGCTGGACATGCCCTGGAGCCCTCACGCAGTCCCTCTCAGGCTGGCCAACCTCCTGCATCCCTCCCTGTCCCATTCATGCATCGGTGGGGTCCCTTGGCCTGGCCTGGCCTGTGCCCTCTCGCAATCCGGGACCCCTCGGGGTATGTCGGAGAGCCGGTTTTGGCCCAATACCGCAGGCCAGGCTGTGGGATCCCACTGGTGCACGAATTCGGGGCTCTAGTCTTAATAATATACTTTCAATTACATAATCAAGTATATATGCCAAAACCCTGTGATGTTATATGGTTGCAGAGAATACAAAAAAATATTTGCTTTATTTTTGTATTTTCATTATTGTGTAAATTTTTTGCAATAAATGTATCACCCTTACAAAAATAATACCTTTTTAAGAAAAACAGGACAATATTCAGTGGAGCTCACCTATGTGACCCGGTAACTCTCGGCTCACTCTCACATTTCCCTCTCTGGTCTTTAAGTTATATATAGAGCAGATGTTGTCCAGTCCTCCACAAGCCACGTAATTACCAGAGGGGGCGTAAGCACAGGTCATCACCCAGGAGGACCTCAAAGGAATGGCATGCATCTGCAGAACAAATGAAAGGCACCAAATCCATCACTAAGGAACGACAGTCATTCATCTTCCTACCTATTTACAAAGAAGCAAATATTATGAAAAATTAAATGCATCTAAAAATTAAGGTAAAATAAAGAATGCAATGGCTTGGGAAAGAGAACACTGAAAAATAAAATACTAATGCACACTAAAATACCTATTTCTGAATTACAAATAATTCAATTTAACTGCTCTTTTCAGAAATTATTCTTTTAAGAGAAGAAACAACAAGGATATTTCAATGCAATATAACAACTTAAAATATTAAATGTAAAATGTTAAAGGTAAAAAACGTAATAAAATTCTTTGTTTTTGCAGTCCTGTGCAAAAGAGGAATTTCCTCCAATATAAGTATCAGAGTCTATTAAATATGGTTCTTCCATGAAGAGATGGTTCCTCTAATCATAGGCTCGAATTTAAACAATAGCAAGAGTTTCCACTACCTATTCATATCACTATCTGGTGCCTTCTTACCCAACACCAATCATTTGCAGGTCAGGCAGTAAAATTTAAGGTATATGGGACTTCTAAGGCTAAGTGGTCCACACAGAATCAATACACTGTGTGTGATGACTGTGCTCTCACTTAACTTAAAATAATATTTTCAATACACATTTCTTTTTTTGGTTTTAGGAAAATATCATTGAAAGGCCCATGCTTAATGCCAATTAAAGTAGAAGAACTGTTACAGTGCAAATCTGTCTTGGCTACTTTTAAATTCTCAACAGGCGGAAGATACTGTTTACTTCACAAAACAATACTTTTTAAACTTTAATAAAAGCGTACACAGAACCTAAAGGAATTTGACCTGTGAAAGTTCCCCTGAAGCTTTTCCACTACCACTCAGCACCTGTGTGTCGGCCATTCCTTCCAGTGGACACGTGAGGGGGACCTGCTGGCTTCCCCAGCAAGAGCTCTAAGCAAGCTGTCCGCTGTCTCTTCTGAGCAGCCCCCACTCACAGCAATGCCTAGAGTGGACCAACGAAAAGCCTCCTCACCCACAGCCAGAAATAAAAATCTCAGGGTCATGGTCACGCTGGGGAATTGGAATTTGTTTAGCAAATTATTTCTATGTAAAACGGATGCACACTCTTCTCTAATATTCAAATATGAAAGTCTAGTAAAACACACTGAAAAATATTCCTGCAGTTGTCCTTGGGCATGAAAATGGGGCTAAATATTAAAAATAAAGCCTAAGCTTCAAGAGAGGATCTAGATGAAAATAAATAGAATAAATTTATCATAGAAGAAAATTACAGAATAAAGGAAAGAACTGATGAACATCAAATCGAATAATAGGTTACTTAAGAGAATGATTAAGAAATTCTACCTTATTTGTTGTATAGCTATCCCAAATAATTAGTTTTCCATCCTGGGAAGCACTGACCAGTAGCCTAGAGGAACAAACAAAAATAATTTGACACTTAGAGGAAAAAAGTAGTTTAGATTAGTTATGCATGGAATTAATGTAGAACAGTTCAGAAAAAAAAATATATATATATAATTTCTTGAATTAAAAACTTGATACCAGAAAACAGCCCTCCAACTTTAAAAGAAATGTATTCTGTATGCCAAAATTTTCATCATAACATAAAAACTTAGCAAAATTTAGACATTTTCCTAAAAATGTCAGGTTATGATTCAACTTTTTCATGGTGACAGCATTCTGGATTCTTCTTCAAGATTCTGGTAAGTATTAGCTGACTGGCTTGTGTTTAGTGATATAAATTTAATGACAATGGGGTAGATGTAAGCCTAAAAACCGTATTTCATTCGATCAAAAAGTATCAATTGAGATGTGAAGGTAGTGTTATGGGTACACACAGAAAATACTTCCTACCTTTGAGGCCTCCACTACCTGGGTAGAGAAGATATTTACACATACAAGAAATCAAGTAAGTGAAAACTGTCTGAGGAGTAGCAGAAAATAAATGCCAAACCAAAGCAAAAGATGGAAAAATAACTGCTATTTGAATTAACCAAGTAGTCTCACAAAAGAGAATGCATCTTGAAAAATGCAATTTGTAGAGCTAACAATACATATGTACTTCCATCCTTTGTGAATTTAGGTAATAATTACAGCAATATCCAGGAACTTGTACATAGCTATATTCAACAATATTTGTATGTTAACTGAAAGTGCAAGGTTAATATACAATTGAACTGCTTTTGGCATAGTAAACAACAGTATTAACACCTCATGCAAAGAAAAGAAACCCTAAACAGTTTATCTGGATAATTTAATAATGGATATTTCTGAGAGAGAAATTTATTTCCATAGTAAAGGTTTCTAAACTTTTAAAGTGTCACTGATTATTTTTAATGAAAGCAAAGTCTCATATTGGATGCATTTTCTGCAAACTTTTCATAAATATAGTTTGTTTACTAACTATAAAATTGTTTAAAGGAAATGCAAATGGAGATTCTTAATGAATGTAATTCTGCAGGTAGTTTGGAGATAGCAGGTACAAACCTTGAGTCATAGCCCCAATGCATGGCATAGATTTTAGCGAGGTGCCCCCTCAGCGTACGTCTTGTTCGCATTTGTATCCGACCCACGGAATCCATATTTGATGTGATCTTTAGAAAGCAACATAAATGTTATTCTTTACCTTAGACATAGCTCAGAAAATAAAGTAAGAACAATTAATAGGCAAGAAATCAGGCATAAGAAGGGATAAAAAATGGCAGCGGAGTAGGAGGATGCTGAACAGACATGCTCCCAGGAACAAGCTGAATTACAACTGAAATATAGAAAGACTTTCTGAATAACCAATGGAAAACTCACAAGAGAGAACCCAGATACCCAAGGACCGAAGGTGGAGACCACACAGAGACTGGTAGGAGGGACGGAGGCACGAAAGGGCTGGCCAGGCACCCACAGACAGGCAACTGAAGCCCCAGAGAGAGAACTCAGCTGGGGCGGGGGGGTAGGGGGGGTGCCACTGAGAACTCTGGGATCTAATCCCAAAGATGGGCTCCCCAGCAGAGAGCACCAAACTGAGGAAGGTATCCACATAACATCTAGCTGTGAAAAGCAGTGGGGTGCTATCTGCCAGGGAGTGGCAGCTGAAAGTTCAGGCACCCCCTTAAAGGGCCAACACACTAAATTCCCTCTGAAGCCACCCACCTTGTGCTCCAGCAGAGGGAGGGTGAAGCAGACTGGAGCTGTGAGAGCAGGACTGGGGACTCGGGGAATAGAGCTAAGGCAGACACCCCAAGATTCCTGGGCTGAGTCATTCCCTCATACAGTGGAGAACATCTTTCCCACTTAGAAGACAGTGGACACACCCAATTGGAAAACATCTTGCCCTGAGGCCACTTAAGAGATTAAAAGTAACAACCTCCAGGCAGAAGAAACTACCCCACCCTGTTGAAAAAACTTTCACCACACCTGAGAATGATAGCCTGGGGGCAATTCAAATCAGAATCCTATTAGTCTGCAGGCCAGCGGTTCTCAACCTGTGGGTCGCAACCCCTTTGGGGGTCCAATGACCCTTTCACAGGGGTTGCCTAAGACCATCGGAAAACATATAATTACATATTGTTTTTGTGATTAATCACTATGCTTTAATTATATTCAATTTGTAACAATGAAAATACATCCTGCATATCAGATATTTACATTATGATTCATAACAGTAGCAAAATTACAGTTATGAAGTAACAATGAAAATAATTTTATGGTTGGGGGTCACCACAACATGAGGAAGTGTATTAAAGGTTCGTGGCATTAGGAAGGTTGAGAACCACTTCTGTAGGCAGTGGCGGTCTCTGGAGGCTTTGAGTCTTTGCCTGATCCAATTAGTCAGAAACAGCCTTTACACTGTCCTGCACTAGAGATTGAGAGGTGTAGAGGATCTACCTAAACATAGTCACAAACCCAAACAGACATCCAAAATGAGGGAACAAAGAAAAAAACCCCAAATGAAAGAACTAGAGAATTCTCCAGAAGAAGAGATAAATGACCAGACACATCATAATTAAAATGCCAAAAATTAAAGACAGAGAGTCTTAAAGGTAGCAAGAGAAAAGAAAAGTGTTACCTACAAAAGAGCACCCATAAAACTGACACCCGATTTCTCATCACAAACTCTATAGGCCAGAAGGGAATGGCATGATGTACTCAAGGTAATGGATAGCAAGGATCTGAGACCAAGATTACTATATCCAGCAAGGCTATCATTCGAAATGGATGGTCAATAAAGAGCTTCTCAGACAAAAAAAAAAAATGGTTAAAGGAGTTCATCACCACCAAGCCAGCATTACAAGAAATGCTAAAGGGATTGTTGTAAGGGATTGCTGAGAAGAAGAAACAGAAAGAGAAACCTAGCCTTACAGAATTAAAATGGCTATAAATAAGTACCTCTCAATAATAACCCTAAATGTAAATGGATTAAATGCTCCAATCAAAAGGTGAAGGGTAGCTGAATGGATACAAAAACATGCCCCAACTATATGCTGACTACAAGAGACCCACCCCAAAACAAAAGACACACACAGGATGAAAGTGAAGGGATGGAAAAAAATTTTCCATGCAAATGGAAAAGGAAAAAAAAAGCTGGAGTAGCAGTACTCACATCCAACAAAATAGACTTTAAAGCATCATGTAAGCAAAATAACCCAGTCAGAGAAAGATAAATATCATATGATCTCACTCATTTGTGGAATATAATGAACAACATAAACTGATGAACAAAAATAGAGCCAAAGGGGGAAAAATATACTAGAATATAATAGAAGTAATCCTGTTATTTGCTTAATATTTCTATTTCCTACAGCTTTTGTGATATCATACGATGTATAATGAACAACATAAACTGATGAACAAAAATAGAGCCAGAGGGGGAAAAATATGCTACAATATAATAGAAGCAGTCCTGTTATTTGCAGATTTTTAATATTTCCTACAACTTTTGTGATATCATACTATGTTAGTAGAGTTTTGGTAATTTTATTATACTTAAAATCCTTTTATTCTTGAAATATTAATGTTTATTGCATGTAATGTTATTATATGTGATAATTTTTCTTGAATTGGTGTTTATTGCATGTAACTTCATATTTAAAATCGTTTTTCTTGAAATATTAAGGGTTACTGCATGTAACATTATATTTAAAATCGTTTTTCTTGAAATAAAAAACTAAAAAAAAAAAGAAATCAGGCATAAAACCAATTTAGAGCGACTGAAGGTAATTCAATATAAATAATTCCACAGAGTAATTATAGGATCAATATGTAGTTCAAGAAAAAGTATAACTGATTTAAAATTATGCTACATGCATCCCTTCTAGTAAGAATATCTTCTGTAGACTATTAACTGAAAAGAATAGACATACCTCCCAACTTTAGGGGAAAAAAACAGCCCAAATAAAAATCTAATGGTAGATGATCAAAGAGTAAAACATTTATAATTTTAACTGCCTGTAAGAAAGCCAGTTTTATGTTTGTAAAGCACATAAAACATTTCTTAATGAAAATTATTAATGTTAATTAACCTAATAAGAAAGTTTAATCAGAGTATATCTAAAAGAATCAAGAAGCTCCCTAAAAAGAAACAAAAAAACCTACATATTTTATAGTATTTATTTTCCACGGCCTTCTCTTTTAACAAGTGTGCTTTTAAAAGCACTTGTACAGCATCTGAAAAATTACGAAGTGATTTTAGGAATCTCATTTTTTCAATTTAATACTAGCAGAAAAGAATCTGAATGTCATTTGCCTTGGTGCAAAGCTGTTTCATGTGAATCACTAAAGTAAACAGGCTGGGGCTTGGAGCTGGGGCGGGGACGACGACTTTACCTGAACAAGTGTTGTATCATTGCATGCTTTCCTGGCATCCTGAAGAAAAGAAAGAGGATGATAAAACATTTAGACATGGAAATCACTAGGTGTAACTCAATATTTTCGTTGCAAATGTAGATTTGCAAATGTGTTTTCACTGTACCACATAATCTTTATTCAAAACAACTTTTATTAGATAAAATTCACATAACCCAAAGTTAACCATTTAAGTCATCTTGAAGGTGTATACCGTATTTGCCGGCGTATAAGACGATTTTTTGGCCCTGAAAAATATGCCTCCAAGTGGGGGGTCGTCTTATACGCCAGGTACACTTCAGATAGACTGCCCATAGTGCTTGCCCTGTGCCATAGTGGCCTCCCGATGCCCGCCCACTTCATTCCACATACCGTTCAGGCATCAGCAGCGCTGCTGGGTGTATGCTCGGCTGTTATGCGATTTTGCTGTTATGCGATTTTACCACACTCGCAAAATCGCACACAGCCGACCATACACCCAGTATGATAGCGCAAAATCGCGAATCGCGATACCATACTGGGTGTATGGTTGGCTGTGTGCGATTTTGCGAGTGTGGTAAATTCGGGTTACCGTATATTTCTTTACATATGCATTGAATTTTAAAGAAGGC
>NW_006295391.1:1328163-1329772 GCF_000327345.1 Myotis davidii | reverse complement strand
CTTCTATCATTGACAGTCCCTCTAGGTTGTGGGCTGCTTGCCTGTGTTCCTGAGAAGCATCTACGGTACCAGTCTATAGAGTGTGTTTTCTTTAGTGAATTACCGGTATGTTTACCGGTAATAAACTTGCACTGTTTTATGTATATGTTTGATTACATACAGCCTTGTGACAGTTTTCCTGCATGTCATAAGCATTTGAATATAAATTAAAATGTTAAAATCAAATCTGATATTGTTTTACCTTTTATTTGGTGTGTGGAAGGTGTGCGGAAGAGGGGGTAGTCTTATACGGCGAGTATATAACAAACTCTGTATTTTGAGTGGAAATGTTAGGGGGTCGTCTTATACGCCCAGTCGTCTTATACGCCGGCAAATACGGTAATTGAGTGATTCGTATATTCACCATGACCACTACCTAATTCCAGAACATTGCCATCACTCCAAACAAAGAAACCCTCTTTCCTCATCCCTTGGTAATCACTAATTTACTTTTCTACCTCTATGGATTTGCCTATTCTGGACATTTTATAAAAATGGAATCATACAATAAATGACCTTTTGTGTCTGGCTTCTTTCACTTAGTATAATGTTTTCAAGGTTCCATAGGATGGCACATATCAGTACTTCATTTCTTTTTATGCCCAAGTAGTAGTCCATTATATGGATACATCACATTTGTTCATCCATTAATTAATTGGACATTTAAGTTATTTCCATATTCTGGCTTTTATGCGTAATAATGCATTGAACATACATGTACAGTGGGGCCTTGACTTACGAGTGTCCCGACTAACGAGTTTTTTAAGATACCAGCTGTCTCTGGGCGGATTTTTTGCATTGAGTTGACAGAGTAATTTGAGTTAACGAGCTCCTTAATGAGCTTGGTCTCCGAACGAATTAAACTCATAAGTCAAGGCCCCACTGTACAAGTTTTTGTTAACTTGAGAAAATGTCAAATTGTTCATCATAGCAGCTGCACCATTTTATAGTCCCAACAGGAATGTATGAAGGCTCCAATGTCCTCACATCCTCACCAGCACTGCTGCTGTCTTCTTTTTTTAATTTGCATTGTTACAGCCATCTTAGTGGAGGTGAAGTTGTATCTAGTGGTTGTGATTTCCCCAGTGATTAGTGATATTGAGCATCTGTTCATGTGGAGAATCTGTACATGTGCATACCTGCCATTTGTGTATCTTCTTTGGAGAACTGTTTATTCAAATCCTTTGTCCATTTCAATACAGGTAGGGTTTATTGTTGAGTTGTAGGAGTTCTCATATTCTGAGTACTAGCCCTGATAGGTGTATGATTTACACACTTGCTCACATTCTGTAGGCTGACTTTCCATTTTCTTGATAGTGTCCTCTGACATACAAGTTTTTAACTTTTCATGAACTCTATTTTTTCTTTAGTTGCTTGTGCTTTTAGTGGCATATTAAACTGTTACCTAATCTAAGGTCACCAAGATTAACAACTATGTTTAACTTCTAAGAATTTTACACTCTCAGCTGTTATATTTGGGTACCATTTGAGTTCATTTTTATACACAGTATGATGTAGGAGTCCAAATTCATTCTTTTGTGTGTGGATATCCTGTTGTACCAGCATTTTA
>NW_006295391.1:1318549-1328130 GCF_000327345.1 Myotis davidii | reverse complement strand
TATTGAATGGTCTTGTTACCCTTGTTGAAAAATCATATATCTGTGGCAAATTGACTTACTTATGGACTCCCTATTGTATTTCATTGTGCAAATATATATTGGGTTTATAACGAATAAATTTGTAATTGTATTCCCTGAGTAAAAATGAACTAGGTTGATTTAATAAGGCCACAGCATCCACAGTTATATTTGTTACTAAGCTGCAGCAAAAGCAAGAGATCTGAGTTCCCCTTCTGTTTGTTCTGGCATCTAGAAGTCGAGGTGATAGGAATGATATTTATAGTATAACCCGGTCATTTCAGAAATGTTTTTTAAAACTACATAGCACTTCTATGGCAATGCTTTCCAATACACTGGATACAGATGCTATTAGAAATAAAATATTTTAGATCCAATATGAGAAAAAGACATGACATTTCAGGAAAAACAACATTTATATAATAGCCACAGTTTATACTAAGTTGCACATCTATATATTAATAGCATTAATTAATAGCATGTAAGCTGGTGTTTATGCTTAAGCATTTTAGGGTAGACTTTCAGAGATCTTAAATTTTTACACAAACTGAAGGGAATTATCAAAAGGAAGATAATGAAACAGAAATCAATATAACAAAATAAGGAAAGAACATACATAATAAGCAAAAAAGATTTTAAACCAAGTTTAATAATAAATTTACAGGATTCATATAACATGGGAAAATCAGAAGTGCAATTAACTCTTCCTACTGGACTTGAAACAATTTTCCCCCTCAAGTATTAGGGTAATATCCTTTTCAACTTTGTTTTTCCCTACTATGCTTAGCGTGCTCGTGTACAGAGGAAGCACACAATATTTGTTGAATAAATGTGCCAGATGGATGTGTTCCACAGCGCAGGGGGAAAAGGCCTGCCTCTACTTGCAGCAAAGACTAGATGGACAGCATAATCTTTCTGGCTGCCCTTTCAACCTATTTATAAACACTTAGAATATCTCTATGCCAGGGTGTTATACGTAGTTATACAAACATACGATTTGATTCTCTCATTCTTAGTCAAATTGTGGGTTAAGAAACCTCATTCGGCAAGGAATGATTTAGCCCACTTTCCTGCAACGAAAAGAATTTCCAGAAATGACAGTGATGGCCTGAGCTATGTTCCAAAAATGGTGGACTTGAAGACTAAATTCTAAAAAAAGGGCTCTCTGATTTTAAGCTTTATGAAATGAACTATATCATTTAGGTCATCTTCTTAATTCAGTCATTCAATTAAAAAATCAGTTGCCACCCTGGCAGGTTTGCTCAGTGGTTAGAGTGTTGGTCTACAGACCAAAAGGTCATGGGTTCATTCCCAGTCAAGGGCACAAACCTGGGTTGCAGGTTTGATCCCCAGCCCTGGTCAGGGCTCGTGTAGGAAGTTACCAATTGATGTGTCTCTCTCACACTGATGTTTCTCTCTCTCTCTCTCTACATCCCTCCAGCCCTTCCACTCTTAAAAGCAGTGAGGATTAAATAAAATAAAATAAATCTGTTGCCCTGGCCAGTGTTTCCCAGTGATTAGAGTGTTGGCCCAAGCACCCCAGGGTCACGAGTTCAATTCCCAGTCAAGGGAATGTAACTGAGTTGCAGGTTTGATCACCAGTCCTGGTTGGGATGCGTGCAGGGGGCAACCAATCAATGTATCTCTCTCACATCTATGTTTTTCTCTCTCTCACTGAGGTTCAGTTTCCTCAACTACAAAATGAAGTAATACCATCTACCTCACAGGGTTGCTATGAGGATTAAATGAGATGGACAAGTGACCATGTGCTTGACCAGTCATTCCAGACAAGAATAGCATAAGAAAATTACAAGTCAATATCCCTGGATGAACAGAGATGCAAAAAAATCTCAACAAAATATTAACAAATGGAATTCAACAATACATTAAAAGGATCATACAGCATGATCAAGTGGGATTTATTTCAGGGATGCGAGTATGGTTCAATATCTAGAAATCGATCAATGTGATACACCACATTAACAAAATAAAAAATAAAAATCATATGATCATCTCAATAGATGCAGAAAAAGCATTTGACAAAACCCAACATCCATATATAATAAAAAATATCTCTCAGCAAAGTGGGCATAGAGGGAACATAGCTCAAAATAATAAAGGCTATATATGACAAGCCCACAGTTAACATCATACTCACTGGTGAAAAGCTGAAAGCTTTTCCTCTAAGATCAGAAACTAGACCAGGATGTCCACTCTCTCATCACTTTTATTCAGCATAGCACTGGAAGTCCTTGCAGAAGCAATTAGGCAAGAAAAAGCAATGAAAAGCCTGGCCAGCATGGCTCATTGGTTGAGTGTCAACCTATGAACTAGGAGGTCACGATTTGATTCCCCATCAGGGCACATGCCTGGGTTGCAGGCTTGATCCCTGGTTGGGGCCTGCAACCGACCAATTATTCTCTTTCATCATTGATGTTTCTATCTTTCCCTCTCCCTTCCTCTCTGAAATCAATGGGGGTGGGGGGAGGAGGAAGTAAAAATATCACTACTGTATTTGTAGATGATACAGTATGGTATATAGAAAATCCTAAAAACTCACACCAAAAAAAAACCTGTTAGAACTAATAAATGGATTCAACAAAGTTGCAGAATACAAAATCAATATACAGAAATCTGTTGTGTATCTGTATACTAATAAAGAACTATCAAAAAGACAAATTGTAAGAAAACAATCCCATTTACAATTGCATCAAAAAATTAAAAGGCTAGGAATCAATTTAAACAAGGAGGTAAAAGATAAAACACTAAAAACTATAAAACATTGATAAGTGAAGATGCAAATAAATGAAAAGATATTTTATGCTCATGGACTGGAATACTTAGTATTATTTAAATGTCCATACTACCCAAAGCAATCTACAGATTCAATGTAATCACTATCAAAGCCCATGGCATTTTTCAAGGAAATCCTAAAATTTGTATGGAACCACAAAAGATACCCAAATAACCAAAGAAATCTTGAGAAACAAAAACAAAGCTGAAGACATCAGCTGCTCCCTCATTTTAAACTATATTCCAGAGCTACAGTAATCAAAACAGTATGCTATTGGCATAAAAATAAGTACAGATATCAATGGAACAGACGACAGCCCACAAATAAACCCAATACAACTCAACAACAAATCTGATTTAAAAATGGGTAGAGAATCTGAATAGACATTTTCCAAATAAAATGTAAAAAAGTACATGAAAATGTGTTCAACATCACTAATAATCAGGATAATGCAAATCAAAACCACAATGCTATATATCACCTTACATGTTAGAGTGCCTATTATCAAAAAAAAGAATAAATAACAAGTATTGGTGAGGATGCAGAGAAAGGGGAATCCTGATGCACTGTTGTTGGGGTGTACTAAGGAACTGGTGTAGCCTCTTTGGAAAACAGAACGCAGGTTCCTCAAAAAAATTTAAATAAAACTACCATATGATTCAGCAATTCTACTTCTGAAGAATTGTATTTGTCTGAAAAAAATGAAAATACTAACTCAAAAAGATACAGACGTCCCATGTTCTGTGAATAATTGCAGCATTATTTACAATAGCCCAAAATGGAAACAGCCTAAGTGTCCATTGATAGATGAATGGACAAAGTAAAGGTGATACATCTATATAATGGAATATTACTCAGACAAAAAAATGAAAGAAATCTTGCCATTTGCAACAACATGGATGGACCTTGAGGGCATTATGCTAAGTGAAAAAGTCAGAGAGATAAATACCTTATGATCTCGTTTATTTGTAAAATCTCCAAAAAGAAAAGAAAGAAACTCATAAATACAGAGAAATTTTCTAAAAATAAGGTGGGCATGTGACCATGTGCTTGGCTAATCAGTAGATCTTGCTCAGCACATGGAGCAAGTCACAAAAGGGAGAGAGAGAGGGAATCCTTTCTGGGGGTGGCAACAACATCTAACTCCGAGGTTAGCCCATGGAGCCTTCCCTGATCATTCCAGGCAAAATAAATCCCTCTTTGTTTTGTCAGCTTTGTTCACACACCTAAGGTATCAACTCCAAGTTCTTATTCACATCTAGATCTTCAACTTCTTTGCACTCCCGACAATAAGACTGGTTATGATTTCAATCCACTGGTTATTGCAATCAACATTTCCCCAGTGAATTTTCTTGGCCCAGTCCTTGCTCTCCCTGCTCCGGTCCCTCCTTTCTTGTAATATCTTTGTAGAGAGCCTGTGTTTGTTCCTTTTTTTTCTTACTCTTCACTTTTAAATGAGATGACTTCTTCCAAAATACTTATTGCAAAAGCTCATATTGGAGAGGGCCACAGCGGTAGTCCGAGTTATTAGAAATTCTCCCTGCTTCATGCCAAAGATCTCCATTTAGATTTGTAAGTTGTTTCAGCCCTTACTTTTTCCCTGTGAAAAGAAGCAAGCAGCGCCAGGCTACCCACAAGTCTCTTTCCTCCACTCTGTCAACAAGAGGCTTCCCAAAAGATGGCAAGGCTGTACCCTTTCATTTTTCTCTCTGCCTATCTTGATATTCCTCAGTCCAGAGAACCATCTGTTCCCATTGCTCCAAAAAAGGATTATTGGAGCTGTCCCCGAGGGAGTGCCACCTACTTTGTATGAGATTCGCAGCTGCAGAAACCCCTCTCAGAGCCTTCCCCCCAGAGCATCGCTATATTTGACAACTTTCCCCATCCTATGATGAAGTTCCAAGGGTCTTTCAATTGTGTTAAAAATGGAGCTTGTATTTGTTTCTTATGCTCTTTACTGTTTTGAGTTGATTTGCAAGAGTAAAAGACGACACGTCTTTATTATGCCACTAATACCTTTTAATGTTTTTTGCAATGTAATGTTTTACAGGTGAATAATCTTTAGTATATTACAATGTGATAATCTGCCTCGTCGTATTGCACCAAAAAAATCAAACTATGATTCCAGGTGTGTGACTAAGAAGAGAATTATGCTTGTCTTTCAGGAGGGATTACATATATGATATTCACTTCTTTGGGACACAGAGGCCATTAGTCCAACATACGTATTTGTTAGGAATGATTTCTGGAGAGTTCTTTAGATATATGATAAAACAAATTGACCATTTCTTGTCTCATAAATTATTTAACATCTGTAGACTGATGACCTAATGAACAAATCTAGTTCATTCATTACTGGTACGAGTTAAAAATGTTAAAAATGTTTTTGAGAAAATGAAAAGGATTGCTCTTACCTGGATCTGATTCCGTAGTTGTTCGGCTTCCTGCCTCAACTGTTCCAGTTCACTCATTTTTGGAAAATTTTTACTTCAAAATTAACAACACAAAACAACTATAAAAAATAGAGAGAGACGAATTCAGTTCTCCATTTACAGGTTAATCTACTTTAAAAATATTGACATATAGTTTCTTTTTGTTCCTTCTGAAATGCCAATGAGATAGTCAATTATTACTAGAATGTAAAATTGCTAAGTACATATAGATCGAGATTATTTATAAAGGGTATTATGGTGGAATGTGACTAGAGCAGTGATGGCGAACCTTTTGAGCTCGGCGTGTCAGCATTTTGAAAAACCCTAACTTAACTCTGGTGCCGTGTCACACATAGAAATTTTTTGATATTTGCAACCATAGTAAAACAAAGACTTATATTTTTGATATTTATTTTATATATTTAAATGCCATTTAACAAAGAAAAATCAACCAAAAAAATGAGTTCGCGTGTCAGAGGTCATAGGTTCGCCATCACTGGACTAGAGGATGGAAGCGAAATCTTGAATTGTAGTTTTCAAGACTAAACTAGAGAGAATTAGTACTAGAATGGAGTCTTGTGAGAAACACTTCCCAACAGGGCACACACAGACATACCCACTTAAACGTCTAATAACACCTCAAACTTACTACTTCAAAACTAACCCCACCCTACCCCAGGTCTCCCTATCTCAGTAAACGGTAATCCCATCCTTCCAATTGTTTAAGCCAAAGACATGGGAGTCATCCTTCACTTCTGTTCCCTTCACACCCTACACGTAAACCATCAGCAAAGCATGGCAAACAGTCCTTCAAAAAAGTGTCCAGGATTTGACCAGCCCTGGTTATGTCCACTTTGAGCACCTTGGTCCAAGCCATCATCATCTCTCACCGGGTCTCCTTTCTATTGCTTTCAACCATGCTCCAATCTATATTCTAAATATAGCAATTAGTGATCCTTTCAAAGCACAAGTCACTCTTCTGCTTTAAATCTTTCTGCAGTTTTCCGCTCCACTCGGAGGAGAGACTTAATCTTTATTTTGAATTAGAGTCCTACTCAGCTCCTACACACACCCCTCTGACCTCATCTGTCGCTCTCTCACTCTGATCCAGCCCCTCAGAAGCTTTCTTCATGTTCCTGGGACACAAGTAGCTCTGGCCTCCGTGTCCTTACTCTTGCTCTTCCCTCTGCCTGAAATGCTCTTACACTCCCCCCTCCCCCCCCCCAGGTCCTTTACTTCTGCTTCCATGCTACCTCTAAGGGGGGAGGGGGGGACCTTCCCTGATAGCACTTATGCACCCATCTAGCCCCCTCACTCTCTCAATCAGGTCACCAAAGACTCCACACCATTTAGCATGTATCTGCTTATTTGCTGTCTGTTTCCTTCTAGCAGAATAGAAGCTCCTTAATGCAGGGACTTTGTCTGCTTTGTTCTTGGCTGTGTCGCTAATTCTGAAGGCACCTTCTTCTTCAGTAAATAAGCTAACCTGAAATCGCTTAAGAAATAAAGGGAACTTTGTTCTAAAGATTTAGGATGAATCACAGAACCGAAAGGCATGACTCTTACCACCTCAGGAAGAGACCAGAGGCTAAAAACTGGTAGCATTCGTTTTCTAACTGTCCTGCTTTTCTCTTCAGGTCTTTGTTTTTCCTGTTTCTACAGAATAACTTCCTCTGCTTCTCTGAGCACAAGGCTCCGTTTATATCTGCTCAGGGCATGATTAGAACCCAAATTCCCATAAGAATTTTTCTCAGGTATCCATCTTTATTCACTTCAACTCTGAAGTGGTATTGAAATTGCTGAGTAAAACAACTTTTAAACTAGTTTAAAATGCCCTTTCAATTACTGTAACTTCTTGACTAAGTTCTTTTTTGACATGAATATTTGATTCATTTAACACAGTTTAGGTAACTATCATACAGTGAGAGTATTTAAGTGGAGCAGAAAGCAGCATATCGGTTATCTTTTAAAAGCCAGCTGTACCAGTTACAAATATCAAAAATACCAAGGAGCCACTGTATCCAAGCCAATTTATTAAACAAAATGGGAAATACAGTTGCATAATTCAAACTGCCTTCTCCCTCCACTTCTTCAAATGTCCACAGAATTTTTAATAAAGCAAGGCATTATGTAGCTTGTACAATTATACTGCTGTGTTAGTGAATAGCTATTTTAATCATACGAGACAGAGAAATACAAGTAGCTTAGCTACTAATAATTTTCAGTCTGATCATGAAAGCATGTAAAATGAAAATATAATTTCTACACTTTCTAAAATTCAAAAAACCCTACCCCCATAATGAATTAGGTAGGATATTTTAAAAGCTTGTATGATCATTCCTATCAAGGAATTTAAATACACTCTTGCCTACTCTTCCCAAGTATACTGTATACGGATATTCCCATGTGGCTTTCTCTCTCAAGAAGTCAGCAAAAACTTAAGAGCGGCATGGGTGAATGGATAAGAGAGAAAAATAGAAGTTAGAGATTCTTAAACTGTAGCATAGGCATTAAGCTTTGGCTTTTTATTTTGCTACTGAATTTCTCATTACATTGAATTTTTTTTTCTTGGGTAGGGTGTGGGATTTTTTTTAATTTATTTTTTTAATCCTCATCCAAGGATATTTTTCTATTGATTTTTAGAGAGAGTGGAAGAGAGGGGAAACAGAGAAATATCAATGTGAAAGAAACGCCCCAACCAGCGCCCGGGCTGGGGAGGAGCCTGCAACCGAGGTATGTGGTCTTTACCAGAATCGAATCCGGGAAACCTTTGGCCTGCAGTCCAACGCTCTATCCACTGAGCCAAACCGGCTAGGGCAGGGGTGGGCAAACTTTTTGACTCGAGGGCCACAATGGGTTCTTAAACTGGACTGGAGGGCCGGAACAAAAGCATGGATGGAGTGTTTGTGTGAACTAATATAAATTCAAAGTAAACATCATTACATAAAAGGGTACGGTCTTTTTTTTGTTTTATTCATTTCAAACGGGCCGGATCCGGCCCGCGGGCCGTAGTTTGCCCACGGCTGGGCTAGGGCTACACTGAATATTTTTAAATGCCCCAGAAGTAAACCAATTCAGCGTCTTGTAAACCAAAGGCAACCTGTGTTGTCTATGTTTCAGGAAACAAATAAGGTGCTGCTCCCAGGGTCAGGTCTGTTTCCCTTCGCCTAACTGGTATTTTCTGACGTAGTTCATTCTTTCACCAAATGTTGACTGAATTTCTGTTATGTGCCAAGAATCGGGGCTACGCGTGAATAAGACAGTCCCAGCTCTCCAGCACTTGGCAGTCTAAGAGGAAACGCTGATGTGTAAGCACACACTCTCTCAGGTCCACAACCCATTACCCTATGCCCTAGGGCCAGATGTGTTTCAGAATTTGGAAGTTTTCAGATTTTAAAAAAGTGTATTCATTATATATCACATAATACCCCAACTGGACCCTGGGAAAGGATGTCACATAATCAGGAAGGAGTGCTCCTGCAGCAAAAATGTAAGCACATTCATAACGAGGTGGGAAAAAATCGACCAGCAAGTGTCCTATTAGATCAGGTGAGGTTGTGGCACCAAATGAATTCAAATCACATAAGCTTTTTTTAAAAAAATGTTTTTATTGATTATATTTTTAGAGAGAGAAGAAGGGAATGGGATAGAGCAATAGAAACATCAATGATGAGAGAGAATCATTGATTGGCTGCCTCCTACACGCCCCTTACTGGGGATGTGCCCACAACTCGGACAAATGCCCTGACAGGGAATTGAAACTGTGACCTCCTGGTTCATAGGTCAACACTCAACTACTGAGCCACAGCAGCTGGGCTACACTGGAAGCTTTAAATGAATAGATCTAGCTTTTTTTCTGGTCAACATTTTGGGAAACTTTCAGAAAGATTTTTTTCCTGCGTTATTCCTGTTATTTTTATCTATAGGCCTAAAGTACAAAAAAAATGAGCATTCTCCTGACCTACAGTCAATCCAGGTCATCATGTGATCCACTCTTCTACTCAACAAACATGTATTTAACACCTTCCCTCACAGGAATGGCCCCACTCCACTCAGAAAAGCAGCTGGGTAATAATAATTACATCAAGATGCAAGTGCTACAAATGTTCAAGGTTTATGTCACCAAAACTGTTTCATGAGAACGCAGCTGAACTCAATATACTGAAGATTTCCCTTAAACTTTATGCAATACATTTTGAAACCACTGTTGGTGTATCTGTTGAAACCATTTTAGTATGCTTATATTTTTAGCTGTACTACCTCAAAGCAACAAGTTCTATAAATTCACTGTCAGCTATGTCAGACAGCATAGTTGACATTGAATTTATTTACCTTTT
>NW_006295391.1:1315657-1318399 GCF_000327345.1 Myotis davidii | reverse complement strand
TTGTGCAATTAACATATTCATGGAAAGGTAGCTACAATTCCACATGTTCACAGCTTTAACAAAAGTAAAATATTTAAAGTTACCAATAATAGCCCTGGTCCATGTGGCTCAGTTGGTTGGAGCATCATCCATACACCGAAAGGTCTCAGGTTCCATTCCCGGTCAGGGCACATACCTAGGTTGCAGGGGATCCCTGGTGGGGGCACCTGCGGAAGGCAACTGATTAATGTTCACTCACACACCGATGTTTCTCTTCTCTCTTCTCTTCTCTTCTCTTCTCTTCCTCTCTCTTCTTCTTCTTCTCTTCTTCTTCTTCTCTTCTTCTTCTCTTCTTCTTCTTCTCTTCTTCTTCTTCTCTTCTTCTTCCTCCTTCCTCTTCCTCCTTCCTCCTCTTCCTCCTTCCTCCCCTTCCTCCTTCCTCTTCTTCCTTCCTCCTCTTCCTCCTTCCTTCTTCTTCCTCCTTCTTCTTCTTCTTTCTCTCTCTCTCTCTCTCTCTCTCTCTCTCTCTCTCTCTCTCTCTCTCTCTCTCTCTCTCTCTCTCTCTCTCTCTCTCTCTCTCTCTCTCTCTCTCTCTCTCTCTCTCTCTCTCTCTCTCTCTCTCTCTCTCTCTCTCTCTCTCTCTCTCTCTCTCTCTCTCTCTCTCTCTCTCTCTCTCCTTACTACAATAAAAAGCAAGCGTGCGACATTGGTCTGCGATGAACAGACATCCACCAGTGCTACTTCAGCATCACGCTTTATTTACTAAGATACCATACAATTGCTGTCAGGGGTTCAGTCCAACGGCTAATGAGTGACTCAGGCCAGCTACTTGGGATTCCACTCCATCCCCAACTCCTTACCCTCACCACCAATGTTCTCAAAACCCATCAGTCAAAGGGACCTTGAACAGTGAGTTCATTTTGTCACATTTAGTTTTACTCTACTGCTCTGATTTTCCTGACGTTTGCATCCTGCAACTCTTAGTATCACATACACCAGCAGCCTTAAAGGGAACACAGGTTACTCCTTATCCCTCATACTCTCAGCATCACCTCTAACACCTTCACAAAGACATTCCCTCACTGGAAGATTAGTTAGCACATAGCCATGGGTGAGGTTTATACACCAGCGTTTCTCCTCTTCTTTATTATCTTAAGACATGGAGGAGTCTTTGTGTGTGTTTTTAAATTTGTTTTTCTCCCTCAAAAGCCTCTGTAATGGCACATTAACAATTAATAAACATAATAAAATCCCTTGCTAATAAATTTTAATCCCCATTGATAAAGGTTAATACATAACCATGAAGACTAACATCTAAGTTTAAAAATCACTAAGTACCAACTGCTTTTGCTTCTTACGCTGTAGGATAAGGAGACAACATTTTTCAGAGTTGACACTCCTCCTCCCCCCTGCCAACAGCTTCCTTAGAGGCCCGTTTCGTGATGCCCATAATGACGAGCCCTTGACAAATTTCAATCTCCCTAAGTAGTCAGCTGTCTACCATTTCCCATTTAAATAGATAATTTAATTTGCAGAAGTCTAGAGAGTAAAAAAATATTATTTTAATTATTTCCTTTTAACAGCTGGTCACTATAAGCCTTATTAACTATCCTGGACAAAATGTACTTGTATAATCTATGTCACATGCTAATTAGACAACAACGCCTCATTCAGCCTAAGCTCCATTACTGGGCTTTAATTTCACTTGACCAAATAGTTAAAACCCAATTTTTGTACTTGAAACAATTCCTGGGTAAAGGTGCTTAGGTGGGGAACTCATACAAATTGAAGGGGGGCGGGGGTGGGGATGGAGTCAGGCCATTGCTAAATGTTATCATAACAAAACATCAAACATTCCTCCGGAAGAGCCCAGAGATGATGAGATCTCTGAGCACCGGGACCACCGTTCTCACCTTCGTCTCTCCCAAGGTAGTGTTCTCACTTTATGGTACAGATTCCATCTATTTCTCTAGAGTCTATGGCTAAAATGTATTACAAGTTAGATGATGAGGAAATAGCGAGGCTTTTAAAAACAAGGTATTTTTGAATAGATAAGAATGAATGTTTAAGGTTAGTTATTGCCAAATGTTTATATATCAAAAAATTCTATATAACAAAAGGCTAATATGCAAATCGACTGAATGGAGGAACGACCAGTCACTATGATGCGCACTGACCACCAGGGGGCAGACGCTCAATGCAGGAGAGCTGCCCCCTGGTGGTCAGTGCACTCCCACAGGGGGAGCTCTGCTCAGCCGGAAGCCCTGAGCCAGGCTCACGGCTGGCGAGCACAGTGGCGGTGGCGGGAGCCTCTCTTGCCTCCTCTGCAGGAGGGTGGTAAGGAGCGAGGGGTTGAGGGGTTGAGGGGTCCCGGACTGCGAGAGGGATTTCCGCCTGCCAGACACAGGCTGGGCTGAGGGACCCTCCATCCCCTCCCCCCAGTGCAAGGATGTGGTGCACCGGGCCTCTAGTGTTATAAGCACTTTACCTATGTGGATTCATTGAATCTCCCCAAAACCCTATGTAGTAGGAACTATTATTATCCTCATTTTATGAATCGGGAAATTGAGGCACAGAGAGAACACATAGCAAGTACCTAAGGAGCTAATATGAAAAACCAGGTAGTTTGGGGCCAGCCCCATACTCTTGTCAATGATGGTTTACTGCGTCTCTGAATTAGACCAGTGATTCCCAAACTTTAGTATGCATCAGACTCACCTGGAAGGCTTGTTAAAACACAGTATTTCTGGGCCCACCCCAGCT
>NW_006295391.1:1314139-1315630 GCF_000327345.1 Myotis davidii | reverse complement strand
AGATAATAAAACTCTAATATGCAAATCAACTGAACATAATAACCAGTCATTATGATGCGCACTGACGACCAGTGGGCAGACACTCAACGAGGGAGCTGGCCTCTGATGGTCAGTGAGCTCCCACAGGGGGAGCACCGCTCAGCCAGAAGCCAGGCTCACGGCTGGCGAGCACAGTGGCGGTGGCGGGAGCCTCTCTTGCCTCCGCAGCAGTGCTAAGGATGTCCGACCGTCAGTCAGACATTCCCCGAGGGCTCCCAGACTGCGAGAGGGCGCAGGCCGGGCTAATGGGCCTCCCCACCCCCGGCCCCGAGTGCACGATTTTGTGTACTGGGCCTCTAGTTACAAATATAAATCAACAGGAGAGCTGATATGAAATATTATGTGGCTATTAAGAAGAGAATGTCAGAGCTCTAAGTACTTGCAAAGATGCCAACACTAATATGCCCTCTGAACAAATGCTCCCTTTTAGGGCTCCAACTGTAAGCAGATAAGCGTCCTGGTGGAGGGAGTTTGCCCTTACCCAGCAAAGTATATACGGAGTTTCCTTGGTAATAACTGCTACAATCAAAATTGGGGAGGGGGTAATTTAAGCTGTACAATCCTGTAGGGGTCCTAATATACGGTGCAAAGATTTGACTTTGGGTGGTGGGCACATGGTGCAAAAGAGACCCACACCTTTTCTTGTAACATAGAAACCCACACCTGAAACCTATATGATCACGTTGACCAGTGTCACCCTAATAATAACAAATAAATAAACAAAAATGTGGACATTAAGAGAAATTTTAATAGGAAGGGACCTTAGACATCATCTAGGCCAAGAGCTTTCTTTTATTTATTTTTCCTTTTAAAAATATATTTTTATTGATTTCAGAGAGGAAGGGAGAGGGAGAGAGAAATAGAAACATCAATGATGAGAGAGAATCATTGATCAGCTGCTTCCTGCATGTCCCCCACTGGGGATCGAGCCCCCAACCCAGGCATATGCCCTGACCAGGAATCAAACCATGACCTCCTGGTTCATAGGTCTATGCTCAATCACTGAGCCACACTGGCCAGTCAGGCCATTATCTCATACTTTAAAACATTAAATAAGATATAGTTCCCAGCAATTCGAGAAGGAAAGGCTCTCCGTAATGCATCCTGGAAAAATGGTATTGAGGAACAGGTGGTACGGAGGAACTTATCACGCACTTTCTGAGATAACTATTGCACCAAAGGAAATTCTTTGGTACCTGTACCATCCTTCGGACATTAGGAAGGTAGTGAAACATCCTAATCAAGAGTGCTGCTTCTTGCCTGGCCAGTGTGGTTCAGTGGTTGAGCGTCAACCTATGAACCAGAAGGTCACGGTTCCATTCCCAGTCGGGCACAAGCCCGGGTTGCAGGCTGGATCCCCAATAGGGGGTGTGGAGGAGGTAGCCAATCTGTGATTCTCTCATCATTGATGTTTCTATCTCCCTCTCCCTTCCTCTCTGCAAGCAATAAAAA
>NW_006295391.1:1285032-1295012 GCF_000327345.1 Myotis davidii | reverse complement strand
TGTCTGCCTGTCAGTCAGACATTCCCCGAGGGCTCCCAGACTGCGAGAGGGCGCAGGCCGGGCTAATGGGCCTCCCCACCCCCGGCCCCGAGTGCACGATTTTGTGTACTGGGCCTCTAGTTACAAATATAAATCAACAGGAGAGCTGATATGAAATATTATGTGGCTATTAAGAAGAGAATGTCAGAGCTCTAAGTACTTGCAAAGATGCCAACACTAATATGCCCTCTGAACAAATGCTCCCTTTTAGGGCTCCAACTGTAAGCAGATAAGCGTCCTGGTGGAGGGAGTTTGCCCTTACCCAGCAAAGTATATACGGAGTTTCCTTGGTAATAACTGCTACAATCAAAATTGGGGAGGGGGTAATTTAAGCTGTACAATCCTGTAGGGGTCCTAATATACGGTGCAAAGATTTGACTTTGGGTGGTGGGCACATGGTGCAAAAGAGACCCACACCTTTTCTTGTAACATAGAAACCCACACCTGAAACCTATATGATCACGTTGACCAGTGTCACCCTAATAATAACAAATAAATAAACAAAAATGTGGACATTAAGAGAAATTTTAATATTATTTTAACAGGTCACTAGCACATTAGTATTGAGATCATTATTTCATTCTTTTTCAAAAACATATTTTTATTGATTTCAGAGAGGAAGGGAGAGGGAGAGAGAAATAGAAACATCAATGATGAGAGAGAATCATTGATCAGCTGCTTCCTGCATGTCCCCCACTGGGGATCGAGCCCCCAACCCAGGCATATGCCCTGACCAGGAATCAAACCATGACCTCCTGGTTCATAGGTCTATGCTCAATCACTGAGCCACACTGGCCAGTCAGGCCATTATCTCATACTTTAAAACATTAAATAAGATATAGTTCCCAGCAATTCGAGAAGGAAAGGCTCTCCGTAATGCATCCTGGAAAAATGGTATTGAGGAACAGGTGGTACGGAGGAACTTATCACGCACTTTCTGAGATAACTATTGCACCAAAGGAAATTCTTTGGTACCTGTACCATCCTTCGGACATTAGGAAGGTAGTGAAACATCCTAATCAAGAGTGCTGCTTCTTGCCTGGCCAGTGTGGTTCAGTGGTTGAGCGTCAACCTATGAACCAGAAGGTCACGGTTCCATTCCCAGTCGGGCACAAGCCCGGGTTGCAGGCTGGATCCCCAATAGGGGGTGTGGAGGAGGTAGCCAATCTGTGATTCTCTCATCATTGATGTTTCTATCTCCCTCTCCCTTCCTCTCTGCAAGCAATAAAACTATATAAAAAATAAAATAAAATGAAGAGCAGAGTCTGAATTTTTTTTTTTAAAAAAAAGGAGTGCTGCCCCTAGTAACCAGCTGTTAGGGTTTCAGTGCTGGCTTCTCCACTGGTGTATGTTAACTGACATGTAGAAAAATCAACAAAGGTTAACCAAAATTCTTATTACAGTTGAGAAAAAGGTGCCTTTGGATTAAATATGGAAAAATGTTTCAAGTATTTTAATGGAAAGAATTATTTTTAAGCAGACATAATAATAATAATAGTAATTATTATTATTATTATATTAATTTAGAGAGAGAAATTAGAGAGAGAAAGAGAGAGAGAGAGAGAGAGAGAGAGAGAGAGACAGAGAGAGAGAGAGAGAGAGATATCAATGTGAGACCGGAGATTGAACCCGCAGCCCAGGTATTTGCCCTTCACTGGGAATTGACCTGAGACCCTTTGGTGTTTGGGCCAACACTCTAACTGCTGAGCCACACCGACCAGGGCAAGGTTCTTCCATTTTCATTTCTTCCTACCAACCTACTCTATTCATCTGCTGCTTATTATGATTACTCCCACCAGAGGGCAGACAAAAGGAAGATGAAGTTATAGAAAACAAAGTTGGTAACTTGTTATCTTCCAGAGAAGCTGTAGGAGTGTCACCAAGAAACTTTAAGCAGCACTAACATTATAAGATTCTTGGAAACAGTGTCACTTGAAAATAGGATTAGATAAAACACAGCAAAAAAAAAAAGTTAGCAAATATTAATTCATATATCTATTCATTTATTTAAATATCTGAGTTCCAAACACATGCCAGGCACATGCCAGGCTCTAAGGATTCCGCAGTCATCACAACAAGCCAAAGTTCTCGTTGTCTGGAGCCTTATTCTATATCTGTCTAGGAGACAGATAATAAAGCACAGAAATAAGCAACAATTTCAAGTACAGATAAAAACTACACAGGGAAATTAGAGGGTGACAAGGAAGGCTATTTTTAAATAAATTAATCTAAGTAAGGACCTGAATGAAATGACTGAATGAGTTACGCCTTAAAAGGGGGAAGAGCAGCCCAGGCAGGAGAAACAGTAAATGCAAAGGCTGAGCAGCAGAAACCAAGCTGGCGTGCTGCTGAATCAACAGCAGAGAGGGGAGTGAGGCTGGAGGGAAGGGCGCAACGCAGAACAGATTAGGGAGACCAGCAGGAGGAACCCTATCATGTGATCAAGGAGGCCTCCTGACCATAGTGAAAACTTCAGATTTTATCTAACCGGAATGGGTTCAGATGACTGAGAGACATCTGACTAATGTGACATTTTTTAAAAGTTCGTGCTGGCTGCTGGGGGACAGAGATTGGAAGATGAAAGACCAGTTAGCTGCCACAACAGTTCAGGCCCGGAAAGAGGGTGGTTTGACACAAAAGTAGTGGCATTAGAGATGATGGAATAATTTAAGTTAGAGCCCATAATACTTGCAAATCTCCCACAGATACCCGGTGAGTGAAACAGGGCAACTGAGGGTAATCCTAACCACTGAGCAAAAACAGCCAAACCAGCCAGGGCTACTGTGTCTCTTCTAAGAAAGAACAAGGGTATTCTCTTACATAATCCCAGTACAATCAAGTTCAGGACGCTTAACATTGATACACCACCATTATTTAATATGCAGTACATATTCAAATTTTATAATGTTCTTGAGCAACTGGATCCTCTCTCTCTCTCTCTCTCTCTCTCTCTCTCTCTCTCTCTCAACTGAATTTTCAATCCAAGATCCAATCCAGAATTATGCATTGCATTTCACTGCCAGGTATCATGAACTTCCTTTAATCTGCAGCAGTCCCTTTTGCTTTTATCTTTCAGGACATTAACATACTGGAAGACTACAACCAGTTACTTTGTAGAACAATCCTCAATTAAGGTTCCTCAGTTGTTTCCTCATGATTAGAGTTTGGTTATGCATTTTAGAAATACTACAGAAGAGTAATGATGTCCCTAGTTTAAGCACATCCAGAATAATATGTTTATCCCACTACCAGTGATATTAACTTTGATCACTTGGTTGAAGTGGTGTCTGCCAGATTTCTCCACTGTGAAGTTGTTTTTCTCTTGGTCATTAAACTCTAGAGCAGCGGTTCTCAACCTGTGGGTCGCGACCCCTTTGGGGGTTGAACGACTCTTTCACAGGGGTTGCCTAAGACCATCGGAAAACACATCTATAATTACATATTGTTTTTGTGATTAATCACTATGCTTTAATTATGTTCAATTTACAACAATGAAAATACATCCTGCATATCAGATATTTACATTACGATTCATAAGAGTGGCAAAATTACAGTTATGAAGTAGCAACAAAAATAATTTTACGGTTAGGGTCACCACAACATGAGGAACTGTTATTAAAGGGTCGTGGCATTAGGAAGGTTGAGAACCACTGCTCTAGAGAGATCATGTGAAATTGTATTAATATCATTTCCCCTACCAAACTTTCTCTATTAGTAGTACTTGCCTGAATTACCATTACCATGATAATTGCAAACTGTTGACTAATATCATTTCTTCTACATTTTTTAAAAAATGTGTTTATTGATTTCAGAGAGGAAGGGAGAGAGAAACATCAATGATAAGAGCGAATCATTGATTGGCTGCCTCCTGCATACTGCCTACTGAGGATCGAGCAACCTGGGCATGTGCCCTGACTAGGGAGTCGAACCGTGACCTCCTGGTTCATAGACTGATGCTAAACCACTGAGCCACACCAGCCAGGGTCTTCTACATTTTTTACTGGCAATCTATCTAGCAGATCTTTCCCCTTTTCCTTATTTTATTTATTTACTAGAGGCCTGGTGCACAATTCGTGCACCAGGGGGTCCCTCAGCCTGGCCTGCAGGATCGGGCCGAAATCGGCTCTCTGACATCCCCTGAGGTGTCCCGGATTGCAAGAGGGCGCAGGCCAGGCCGAGGGACCCCACCAGTGCATGATCGGGCCTGGGGAGGGACACAGGAGGTTGACCAGCTGGGGAGGGATCGCGGGAGGGCTCCAGGGCGTGTTTGGCCCGTCTAGGTCAGTTGGGATTGGCTGAACCCCAGCAGTAAGCTAACCTACTGGTTGGAGCATCTGCCCCCTGATGGTTAGTGCATGTCATAGCGAGTGGTGAGCAGCCTTAACATATCATTAGCATATTATGTTTTGATTGGTTGAATGGATGACTGGACGACCAGACACTTAGCATATTAGGCTTTTATTATATAGGATTATAGATTTGTGAACTCTTATTTTAGTCAATAGGTTATAATACATTATTATCGTTAATTCATTTTGATGCTCAAATTTTCCCAGATTTGGCCATTCAAGCTAGTTCCTACGTCCTTTTCACATGCCCCATCAATTCTTTTGAACACTTCTTTTCCTTTGTATTATAGGCTCATCCTATACTTCCCGTTCCAGCTCTGGAACCAGCTATCTAGATCTGGGCACTGGTTGTGTTCACCGCTACTAGGATACCATTTTTTCTAGGCCCTTTTGTTAGACAGAAGGAGGAAATATATACATATAAACATATGAATGTATGTGTATTTTAATCACAAGTTCATATTGATAACTCTAATTCCAATCCAACACAAAGGAGTTCTTCATTGCCTTCTTCCATTTCATATTTTTATTTCCTTTCTCCCACAGTTAAAACCCCAGATCCCCAAATACCAATAAATTTACTCATTTGCCCAATCCTACTATATACACAAATCTATTTCAGGACTGCTATGTCTCATCTCTACCACTATAAATAATAGCCTACTATACAGGGTTCAAGATTTTTCTGGCAGTTCTTTTTACCTTTATATTAAAGGTATATAGTCAAAGTCCTATGTTAAAAACATACTTGGGAGCCAAATATATGTTTATGGAAGATGATGTGACTTTTGGTGGGGGGCACATAATGCAATACACAGATCATGTACCATAGAAATGTACACTTGAAACTTATATGCTCCTATTAACCAATGGGACCCCAACAAATTTAATAAAATATAAAAAATAAAAACATACTTGGGCCCTAGCCGGTTTGGCTCAGTGGACAGAGCGTCGGCCTGTGGACTGAAAGGTCCCAGGTTCGATTCCGGTCAAGGGCATGTACCTTGGTTGCGGTCACATCCCCAGTTGGGGGTGTGCAGGAGGCAACTGACAGATGTTTCTCTCTTATTGATGTTTCTGACACTCTCTCCCAGTCCCTTCCTCTCTGTGAATAATCAATAAAATATATTTTAAAAACAAACAAACATACTTGGATTCATTTTTTTCCCCTCTGAGAGTTGATGTTATTCATTGAAATACAATTGGTTCAGTTGTTGCTGTTTGTATTCAATTTTGGAGGTTTTTTCACCCAACCTCGTTAATTTTATTTTTGGACATATAAAACATTAACAACTTTCCTAAACTCAAAAGTATACAAAAAAGTATAATCAGAGCATTCCCTCCATTATCCTTTTTACTCAGTTCCTACCCACCACCCATTCCCTGTAGGTAACTAATTAGCTTCTGGTTATCTCTCCAAATATTTTTTGTTCTACCAAAAAATTGTGCTTTCTACATGTGGAGCAGAGATGGGGCAGAATACTGGATCGAGAAAGAATTTTATTTAAGACTAGAGGCCCAGTGCACAATTCATGCACTGGGAGGGGGGGGGCCTCAGACCGGCCTGTGTCCTCTCACAGACCCAGACCCCTCAGGGGATGTCCGCCTGCCAGCTTAGGCCTGCTCCCTGTGGGCAGTTGTACATCCCCCGAGGTGTCTTTAGCACTGCCTCAGAGGCAGGAGAAGCTCCGGCCACCACTGCTATGCTTTCCAGTCATGAGCCCGGCTGCTGGCTTAGCAGCACTCCACCTGTGGGAGCACACTGACCACCAGGGGACAGCTCCTGCATTGAGCATCTGCCCCCTGGTGGTCAGTGTGCATCATAGCAATCGGTCATTCCGCTGTTCAGTTGATTCGCATATTAGGGCTTTATTATATAGGATGACACACATAACAGAATGTTTGTATAATAATTAAATGATTCCATAGAAACTGAAACTGAAGCTGTAGGAGGGACAGGATAATTAAAGGGGGAAACATCTATCAAAATGTCTTCTGGGTTAGCCCTGGCTGAGTGGTTCAGTTGGTTGGAGCATTGTCTGGTACACCAAAAGGTGGCAGGTTTGATTACCCATCAAGGCACATGCCTAGGTTGTGGTTCAATTCCTTGTCAGGGCACATACAGGAGGCAACCAATCTCCCTCCCTGTCTTTCTCTCTACCTTTCTCTCTCTCTCTAAAATTCAAGAAAAACTTATTTTCGGGTGAGGATTGAAAATAAAAATATATATGTATCTTCTAGTTTAATTTGAGGGATATCAAAAGGTTACCAAATTTCAAAATAGGTTGCCATCCTGTCTGTAACCTCCCAAATGAGTTATATCTATGGCTTTAGAGAACCCACATTAAAATGGGGTTATTATTTTGGAAGGACAACTAAGCTGTCACTACCTATTAATGTCAACAGAAGAAATTCTGCCACAGCAAGAGGTAGGTTTTGAACTCTGAGCTAGATGTTTGATCAGGAATAGACAGGTGAGAGGAGAATGTGTCATGTGAGGATCTGTGTAATAACACAAACGAACAATCATACTGGAAAAACAAACCACATCTCTAACATCTTTTGGGAAAGTTACAGATATGCTAATAATGTATGCTAGTAATGGAGGGTCATTCCTCATGCCCTGGCTCTAAGTCAGTATGGCACAGAGAACATGGACTTTAGAGATGGAGAGGTCTGACCTCGAATCCCAGCTGAGTTACTCAACTACATGATCACTGGTACATCTCAGGGGCGGTTTCCTTAACTGTAGAACTGGATAATGCCTCCTTTGCCAAGTTAATGTGAGATATAAATAGAATAATGTATAACACTGCCCCTGACCCAGAACAGAAGTTCAATAAACAGATGTCCCTATAATAAATGCAGATTAAACTAGTCAGCAAGGTGAAGAAACTAATCACACAGTGTACCTCAACAACCTGCCTGAAAGAAATCAGAGAAATCACACCATCTCAAGCAGTATTTGGTAAGGGCAGAAACATGTACAACACTTACTTGTATTCTCAGTCTTCAAAATGTCCCAGACTCTATTTTTAAAGTGTAAAAATATGTGCTGACATACTAAAGTGCCAATGATTTAAAAGAAACAATTCTGGCGAGATGTCTAGCAAATGGTACAAACTTCCAGCTATAAGATGAGTAAGTCCTGGGGATCTTCTGTACAGCATGGTGACTGTGGATAACAATATTCCATTGCACACTTGAAAGTTGCTAAGAGAAATCTTAAATGCCTCATACACCCTCCCCCCAAAAGTAATTATGTGAGGTAATGGGTGTGGTTAACTAACCTTATTGTGGTAATCATTTTGCAATATATGTATATCAAATCATCACGTTGTACATCTTAAACTTACACAATGTTATATGTCAATTCTATCTCAATAAAGCTGGAGAAATACTACTGAAAGAAGCAATCCTATAAGTTATTCTGCGAAATGACTCAGAATAACCTAAATAATGCCTATGGCTCACAAAGTGATAAACCTAAATATATTACAAGCCATACTACACAATTTTATAATTTTATAAATGTGTACACAAGAGAATTAGCCATGCTCAGAAAACAACATTTTGGTCCTAGCTGGTTTGGCTCAGTGGGTAGAGCATCGGCCTGTGGACTGACGGGTCCTGGGTTCGATTCCCATCAAGGGCCAGGATTGCAGGCTCAATCTCCTCCCCAGCCTAGGCCCTGGTCAGGCTCTTGCACAATCCCCAGTGGGGGATATGCACGAGGCGGCCAATCAATGATTCTCTCTCATCATTGATGTTTCTATCTCTCTCTCCGTCTCCCTTCCTCTCTGAAATCAATAAAAATATATTTAAAAAACAAAACAAAAAAACCACACTTTAAAAAAAGAAAACATTTTGTAAAAGTTTCTATTTCAGTTTCAAATTTATCTACAAACTAAAATGCAACAAGGAAAATCTTAAAGTGAACTTTAACCAAATACTGAAATATACAATAAACTTTCAGAACAGTGGACAAAAGGGGGGGGGTCTGTAATAAATCTATCCGAAAGTAACCTCATGGAGTGATCGGATCAGAAATCCCAAACTGGGCAGGTTACAGTGGGTAGTTACACCTCAGGCCTATAACTGCCCTAGTAAAAGGTTATCTTTATCTCAAGTAACCCTGTCCATTGTTTTCTGTGCATCTAGGTTAACACACCTTTGAAATGTCCCTTTTTGAGACACCCTCAAGAGAGCATAAAACCTTGTTAAGTATCCTGCCATCCAGCGATTTTCAACCAGCGTAATGAGGCAGGCCCACTGGTGTGCTGCAAGCATTTTTTAAACATGTAATAGCTGACCTCTTCCTCTTAGATCGTCAAATTAAAAAGGACAACAGCCAACACAACAATAGCTGTGCCCTGTGAATGCATGCATCAAAATTACATTTTTAGGTCAGACTGGCCAAAAATATACTTTTTGGTGTGCCACAGAATTTTAGTAATTCTGTGTGCCATGAGAGGAAAAGGGTTTTTTAAAATCGCTGCTGTAATCCAATCAACCAGTGACTTCCCTGCCTTGCCTTTTCCTATGGATTCATACAATGTTCCCTCCTTAATTCCAAAAGTGTAAAAAGAGCAAAACAAACAAACAAAAAAAACCCCTGCAAAACTGTAATTCTCCAGGAACATTTGACATCTTGCATCCCCAAATGTAGTCAGTTTGGCCCAAATAAACTTTTCTAACAATTCTCTACAGCTGTGGAAGGTCCTTACCTCCACAGAGCCGAGGGTCAGTAATAACCCGAAAGCCCCACACTTAAGAGTCTTAAAATATGCAATGGCAGAGACTCCACACATGCCATCTTGTGTACACAGACCTTTGTTTTCCTCCCGAGTAGGAACGACTTCTCTTTCATCTTAAATAAGCAGTGTGTGCTCTATCTCTACTCTACAAGATGTACTTAAAGGCCCCCATCTCAGTTTACAACGCTAAAATGGGCTGATAACACAGTGATCTAACCAACAATTAAATGCCTTCAGAAGACTTCCCAGCAGGGTGCCAATCCACCGGCGGAGCTGTTTTGCCCGTGGCAGACAGATGCATCCAAATCCTTCACTAGAAGAGAAATCGAAGGAGTGGAAAAAGGGGAAGAGAGAGGATGCAAAATAACAACGCACAGCTTCCATAAACAAATGAGAGTCTGTTTCTGAGCTTTTGGAAAGTCAATCCTCCCTTGCCGAAGAGCAATAATTATCAACACACACGGCAATCATTTGCGTTTTGCACAGAAAAAGGACGTGGAGAGTAAAGGAAAACATTTTGCCATGTGCTGAACTTCCCAGTGTTGGAAATCCATTAATTTCCCCCACCCCACCTCCAAAATGCTGGGCATCTTATCATCACCCAAGTAAATTTAACACGAAACCGCTGGGCTCTTTTTTAGCACTCAGCGAGAACTTTTATGAGCTTTCCCAGCGCTCTCCACCCAAGACGCTTCTGGGCATTTCCCAATAACCGCTATTTTCAAGGCAAACACGAGCTCTCGCTCTGCCCGCGGCGGGCTCGGGGCGCGGAGAGGAACCTGGGGGTCCCGAGGCCAGGGATACCGACCGTCCTCCCGCTTCCCAGGAAATGCCC
>NW_006295391.1:1282125-1284725 GCF_000327345.1 Myotis davidii | reverse complement strand
GCGCGCGCGCGGCCTGGGCGGGGGGCGCAGGGAGCGGGCAGCTTCTGCTTCCTATTTTCTGTCTCGTTTCCTGCCAGAAGAAGAAAAACATTAATTCCCGGGCAGTTTCGTTTTCTTGTCGGCGTGGCGCCTGGACGCCGGCGCGTACTTCTGAGTAGCGCCCAAGTGGTGTGGCCGGTTTCCTTCCTGGCACCGCAGAAGCCACAGTGCGCTCGTGGGCAGGAGAGCGGGGCCGACTTAGAAGACCCCAAGGTCCCGTTTAGATCGACCTTATTAAATTCTAAAGTAAGAAGTAAACGGAAGCCCAGATTTATACAAAATTGCATTGCAATCGCCGCGCTACCATCGCTAGTGGTGCGACCGTACCGTCTCGGGGCCGATTTCGTCGTTGGAAAATAGCTATGAGGTGACCTGCCCCAGAAAGGTGCTAAAATGTGAAATGAGATAACGTTTACACAGAGCCTGCCTCTAAATAAATGATCAATACTTGGAAGGTATCCTTACGACTGTCGCTAATGAAGGCCTTCCAGATAACCCTGCATGTCAAGTCGCTCTTCTCTGCATGAGTTAAAGATCATAGGCATCGCAAGCGACTTTTTTTCTTTCATTCCTCTGGGCGTTTGATGTTTAAAATGTCATAAAGTGAATGCAACTATCCAGTTTCCTTGCTCTGAAGTCAGTACCCGCCCGGGAGCAGTTTTCCTTTCTCCACCCCCCATCTTTCTTCTGAGTTAATTTCAGTTTGACAGACTGTTGCTATAGCATTCCTTCTCTGACGTCAAACAATTTAAAGAAATAGCCCTGGGTAAGGAAAACTGCAGAGGAGTTTTCTGTGGAGTTTCTGTGCCGGAGAAAGATTTCAACAGTATCATGAGCCTCACCTCCGCAGCCTGCCATTCCTTCAGCAGCAGCTTCCCATTATCATCTGGAAAAAAATCCCTTAGTACCTTAAAAGCGGCGATGCCATGATACGCACACCCTGATGGCGACTGTGAAAGAAATGTGACCGTTTTGTAAAAAAGCCAGACCATGACAAAAGTGGAAAGATTCGTGGGGCGAAGGATGATGACATGAGAGGTGGTTTTAGCTCAAATTTTCATTTTCCCTACGGTGGAGCGCTGTTTCCCATTCAGAAGAAAGGGAAGAAATGCCAAATCCTCTGCATATCAAAGTGTCAGGAAAGTTGATTGGGACCTGTGTGGTTTGCAACTGTAACTTTTTAAGTGTTTTAATGATTAAATCCTGAGCCTTGTTATCCTTTTCAGAAGGAAGTAAAGGAAAATTGTTATTTAAGGAGAGTCTATTAAGTACTAGGCTCGCTGCTTTTTCAAATCACACTTAATTCTCATAATGATCTTACAATGTGTGTTGTATCCCCACTTTCCAGATAAGGAAACTGAGGCTCAGTGAGATTAAGTAATTTATCTGGAGTCTCACAGGGAGTGGCAGAGCTTTATGTGGAACCCCAGTTGGACTGACTCCAAAGTCCACCACGGTTCTTTCTGTCTTGTTCTTGGGCACTGACACTTCACAGGCATTATAGGGTGTGGGGAGGTGATTAGGTTAAGATGATCAGTTGAAAAACAAGTTGCTGATATTTAGGAAAATCCAGTGGAAAGTACTGAGATATTTTATTCCAGAAAAGATTAGGGGAAATACAAAACAATAGCTTCTAAGCACAGAAACCTGAAAAGATTTTACTGGTCTTTGAAGATTTTAGAATAAATTACACAAAATGACCAATTTAACCTTCTTGAAAATTTTACGTGGACAGAAAAATTACTAGAAGAATAAAGTCCAAGTACAAGAAAGGAAAGTGTAATTATTATCCAAAAGAGACCACTTCTAAGAATATCCCATTTCTGTTTTGCCACATCTGCTGAATACTTTTCTGAAAAGAATACTTACTTTTAAAGAACAAGCCTGCACTACAAATCTGAAAGTAGAGCTAATGAAAAGAATTTCATTACCACGAATAATTTCCTAAGAGCACAGTAATGCATCTAAGTGATCCAGCCATTAGTTGTTTTTCAAATGATAATATAATCAATTTAGGGAAAAAATGGAGAGAGAGAAAGAAGGACATGCTATTAATATTTTTGAAGACTGCTAATTTGTGTAGACAATTGTGGTGATATGTCCTGCTTCTAACGATTAAACCCAAGGGTCTTCTGTTTGGGTACCATTAGGTGGTATTTAGATTTCTAAGTCCTTAGGCCCATGTTCTCAAATCCTACTGTTTTTTTAAATTCATTGTTTTAGAGAGAGGAAGAAGAGAGAAAGAGAGAGAGCGAGAGAGAGAGAGAGAGAGAGAGAATATGAGAATATTGCTGTGAGGGAAACATCAATGTGAGAGAGAAACATGGATTAGTTGCCTCCCACTGGGAATGGAACCAATAACCTGGGTATGTGCCCTGACAGGGAATCAAACCTGCATCTTTTGGTGTCCTGGACAGTGCTCCACAGCCAACTGAGCCACAAGCCAGGGCTTCCTTGTCTATGTCTGTCTTCCTTCCCTCTTCTACTTTGATCCTCTTGCCCTGCTGCCTTACTTTTTTATCCCCACTTTGATTCATTCTTTTTTCCTTTTGGTCTTTTAA
>NW_006295391.1:1280151-1282115 GCF_000327345.1 Myotis davidii | reverse complement strand
GCTAGAACCTGTGAAGACAAACTCCCTGCCTATTACATCTTTGTATTCCCAGTAGTTTTTAACAGAATACTTTGCACATACTGGGTACTCAGTGAATGAACAAATGAATGAATGAATGCACGTGGCTACTTATTTTACTCAAAGAACCTTCAATACGTAACCCCCATGCCCTACTCCGAATCCTAGAAAGAGGAGAATTATCATTATTTAGTTACACTTGCCACTGCAGTGTTTTGCTCTCCTATGATCGAGTTCAGAGAAGCTCTGCTCTTGGTCCTATATTAGATGAGTTACCCTAATGTCCACAATGCCATGGGCCTGTAAACTCTGCTTTTAAATCATATTCCAGAAATGGTCTAATTTTTTTTTAGCCTACTTTGCTCTCAGACAATATCAACTGCATTATAAAGAACTTTTACCATCGAAGGGTACAATTTTCCAGTACTGTCCTATTGTATGCATTCCAATTCTATTGTATTTGGGATGAGGCCAGGTGATATACATGCAACATTAGAACTAAAGTAAAGGTTTTCTTCCAACTACAAAAAAAAAATAAAACTTTAAAATATTAAATGGAACTTGTCTAACAGGATCTACGGCAGAGGTCCCTAAGGATATGGGAATGGATTCCTTAGTAGATTCTTGTAAGAAAGAAGTTTATGAGGGTTTTTTTCAGACAACTTGATCCTGAGCAGCCATGTCTAAAGCCTCCCATCTTGCTCAGGCTCAATGCATTTTGGTATTAAATCATTTTACAGCTTATATTTTGAGCGGTCCACCCTTGCTGTGTGCTTCTGACACTCCTGATAGCAAATCAGTGGCAGCATCTTGCATTTTCCTATTCAGGGTCTCTAATTGTAATTTGGGCCTATGGTCCACACATCAGTGACCTGAGGAGAGCGCTGTATTTAACTAATGATGTATGTCACAGGCGTTGGGGGAGGGGTGGGGAGCAGAAACACCCAGGTATACGCTTGCTCTTCTAGGTCCTGTGATTCAGGTCTCTGGAATCTGTTACTGGGAAGGACAAGCAAAGTGAACAGAGTACTAAACTGCATGTCAGAAGATCTGATTGAGAGCATTACCTTTGGTTCTAAATATTTGCATGATCTTGAGCAGGTCACAGCTCCCCTGAAATCTGTCTTATTCAACAGTTAAAAGGAAAGTTCTGGGTTCTAACAGGATTGGCAAATGTCACTAATCCCACCAGTCAGTACTATGCCCAATGTGTAACTTCATTAATCCATCATGTGGTCTTTCCCTCTAAGACTCATCCCGTCCCAAGAATTCTTTTGAACACCACACACCAGGAAGGCACTCTGATTTTAATGTTGATAAGTGAGTAAAAGCACTGTGTGACTTATCCATTGCTGCGTAGCACACCACCCCAAATCTAATAGCAGATTAGAACAACAGCATCCATTTCCTTATTCATTTCCTTTGCTCATAATAGCCAGCTTCGGCAGGGCTTGGCAGACACACTCTTTTCTGCTCCAGGCAGTGTCGGCTTGTTTGACTCTAATTTCAAGATGGCTCGCTGAGATGGCTGGCGAGTGGCACTGGATTTCGGTTGGAAGATCAGCCAGGGCTGTGGACAGAGACCTCCAGGCCTCTTCACATAGGTCTCTCCATGAGTGTCTTGGGATGCCTCATACTACAGTGGCTGGGTTCCAAAGCAAGTGTTCTAAGAGGACAAGGAGGAAATGCATTTAGTTTTCATGATTTAGCCTCAGGAAACCCATATTGTAGCTTCCACCATACTCTCTCGGTCTAGGCAGTCACACATTCAAATGATAGGGACGCTGACCTCTTGATGGAGGAATAGCAAGGTTTTAGAAGAGCATGGCCTGGCTGGTGTGGCTCAGTAGTTGAGCATCAACCTATGAACTAGGAGGTCACAGTTCCATTCCCAGTCAGGGCATATGCCTGCGTTGCGGGCTTGATCCCCAGTGGGGGGGGTGTAG
>NW_006295391.1:1253690-1280019 GCF_000327345.1 Myotis davidii | reverse complement strand
CCACACTTTGTTTATCCGCTCACGCACTCAAAAACTTTTGGGATGTTTTCCATTTGGGGACAATTATGAATAGAGTTTCTATAAACACTCATGCATAGGTTTTTATGTTACAACTAGTGGCCTGGTGCACGGATTCATGGACATTGAAAGGAAATTAATTAGAAGAAATATTATAATATCACTATTCGCCCTTTCTCTATAATGGAAGTCACTGCAGCTTGGCAGTAAACCAGATTCAGGGCCGACAGTACCCCAGCAACAACATAACCCACGGCCGAAGGTGGAATTGCACGGCCCCACAAGGAATCGGGCTTTCTCCTCTCTGGTTCTGGGGTGTGTCACCAGAGAACCGCTGCTGCCAAGTCACTGCAGCTTGGCAGCTCCTGCCCTCTGGTGGTCAGTGTGCGTCATATGTACCAGTCGGTTGGACACTCAGACAGTTGCTTAGCCTTTTATATATAGAGATATATTTTCCTTTCTCTAGGGTAGATAACTATGACTGGGATTTGGGGGTTATATGGTCTGTGTATGTTTAACTTTATGGGAAACTGCCAAATTGTTTTCTAGCGTGACTGGTACATTTTTATTTATTTATTTATTTTAAAGAGAGAGTGGAAGGGATGGGGGGAGGAGGGAGAGAGATCCCAGCCACTTCCCAGGCTCTGAGAGCACCTTCCTGGACAAATCGGCAAATCCAGGACCCGGCTGGCATCCAGCTGGAGAGTGAATCTCCTTTGCTTATAGAGACCAAGAACTTTCCAAGGGATTCTACTGGGCTGTCCTCCCTTGGAGAAGAGAAGGGAGCTAAGAAAAGGGCTAGCCTCTCTTCAGGGCACTGCATTCCCCCAGGGAACATTTCCCTCCCCAAGCCCCTTTCTCCTTTAACCAGTGTCTGAACATTCGAAGGCAGAGTGAATAGATAGCAATAATATCTTATGCCTGTCTTAGAAGTTCTCTCAGAGGTTTTTGAAACTTTTTTTGAGTTTAATGATACGGTAATTTTTCAAATGAGTTTCCAATAAGGCATGAAGAAGAGCTCTGATAGCTGTCAACAGTGTCACTTCCCTTCAGCAGCGAAAGCTGAGAGAGAATGTCTGAATGCCATTAATAATTTCCTGATGGAAACGATTGCTTTGATCTGATACCAAGCCACTTAGCCTGGTCTTCAGACTCTACTTAGAGGTTAAAGGGGGGAGGGTGGGGAGATATGGTAAACAACTATTATGCTAAACATTTTTATTTGGTGATAGAAACACCATTCTCAGTATCAGTAACAACAAATTTGTTCTTTAGTACAAACCTCTAAGAATAAGGGAATGTTTTGTTGTTGTTGTTGTTAATCTTCACCCGAGGATATTTTTTCCATTGATATTTAGAAAGAGTGGAAGGGAGGAGGAAAGACAGAGAGAAACATCAATGTGTGAGAGAGGCATCGATTGGTTGCCACCCATGCACCCCAACCAGAATGGATTTTTTGAGTTTAATGATATGGTAATTTTTCAAATGAGTTTCCAATAAGGCATGAAGAAGAGCTCTGATAGCTGTCAACAGTGTGTCACTTCCCTTCGGCAGCGAAAGCTGAGAGAGAATGTCTGAATGCCATTAATAATTTCCTGATGGAAATGATTGCTTTGCTCTGATACCAAGCCACTCAGCCTGGTCTTCAGACTCTACTCAGAGGTTAAAGGGGGGAGGGAGGGGAGATATGGTAAACAACTATTGTGCTAAACATTTTTATTTGGTGGTAGAAACACCATTCTCAGTATCAGTAACAACAAACTTGTTCTTTAGTACAAACCTCTAAGAATAAGGGAATGTTTTGTTGTTGTTGTTGTTGTTAATCTTCACCCGAGGATATTTTTTCCATTGATATTTAGAAAGAGTGGAAGGGAAGAGGAAAGACAGAGAGAAACATCAACGTGAGAGAGACACATTGATTGGTTGCCTCCCACCCCGGCCCAGACCAGGCTGGAGACTGAGCCTGCAACTGAGGTATGTGCCCTTGACTGGAAATCAAACCCAGGACCAGTGGTTCTCAATCTTCTGGCCCTTTAAATACAGTTCCTCATGTTGTGATGCAACCATAAAATTATTTCCGTTGCTACTTCCTAACTGTAATGTTGCTGCCTTATGAATTGTAATGTAAATATCTGATATGCAGGATGGTCTTAGGCGACCCCTGTGAAAGGGTCGTTCGACCGCCAAAGGGGTCACGACCCACAGGTTGAGAACCGCTGCCTAGGACCCTTCAGTCTAGGGGCCAATGCTCTATCCACGGAGCCAATCCGGGTAGGGCTAAGGGAATGAGTTTAAATGCCCATGCTTGCTCAAAGGAATATTTAAGAAGAAAAAATGAGATGAGCTCAGCCTTCCTTAGCCCCCTTCTGTAAGTGGGCCAGGATATTTTAATCATGTTTCCAAAAGCCCATATAAATTCTAAGACAGTCAAGTGACATTGTTAATAATAGCAAATTCATTTCTGGTCAAGTGTGTGATGCATTCAAGTTACATTCTAGATAGCTTTTTTCTTGTATAATTATATCCATAATGACAGTGTTTAAAACATATTATTTTGTATGATTTAGAGGTTTACCATTGCAGGACTATTTTATGCCAAAATCTCACTCCTTGGGGACTCATGTCTTATCACAATACCCACAGTCTCAGTGCAGAACCTATACGGTACATAGTAGGGATCTACCATCGACCGCCAAAGGGATGATGAATGAATGAATGAGTGAATGAATGAATGCAGAACTCTCAGGAAAGGTCACTAGTGACTCCATTTATTCAGTCATTCATTTGTAACTATTTAATGAGTTCTCAGACAGAAAGATATCTTTTCTAATTTTTTTTTTTTTTTTTTAGTTTTCAAATTACAGCTGGCATAGCTTTTGTCAGTGTGGCTCAGTTGGTTGAAGCATTGTCCCATACGCCAGGAGGTGGTGGGTTTGATTCTCAGTCAGGGCACATGTGGGAGGCAACTGATCAATATTTCTCATCTGTCTCTCTCTCTCTCTCTCAGCCATAGAAAAAAAAACAGCTGGCATACAGTTGTATATTCGTTTTAGGTATACAACCCAGTGATTAGACTTTTATATAATTTACGAAATGATCACCCCAATAAATCTAATACCCACCTGACACCATATATAGTTATTAAAATATTATTGACTATATTTCCTATGATGTACTTTACTTTCCCATGACTACTCTGTAACTACCCATTTGTACTTCTAAATCCCTTCAGCTTTTTCATCCACCCCCAACCCCCTACCATCTTGAAACTGTCAAATGTACTCTGTAACTATGAGTCTGTTTCTTTTCTGCTTGTTTGTCTTGTCTGTTTCTGTTCTGCTTGTTTGTCTTGTTTTTTAGATTCTACACATAAGTGAAATCATCTGACATTTGTCTTTCTCTGTCTGACTTATTTCACTTAGCACAGAACCCTCCAGGTCCGTCTATGTTGTTGCAGATGGAAAGATTTCATTCTTTTTTTATGGCTGAGTCATATTCCATTGTGTATATATGCACCACTTCTTTATCCATTCATCTGTTGATGAACAGCCAGACTGCTTCCATATCTTGGCCATTGTAAATATTGCTACAATAAACCTATGGATGTATGTTTTTTCGATTTAGTGTTTTGGGCTTTTTTTGGATAAATACCCAGCAATAGAATTGCTAGATCCTTCTTTGTCACTTGCTATAGCTTTTGTTTCAAAGTATATTTTATCTGCTATAAGTATTGCTACCCCAGCTTTTTGTTTGTTTATTTTGGTTCCATTTTCATGAAATACTTTTTCCATCCGTTTACTTTCAGTCTGTGTGTGTCTTTCAATCTGGAGTGAGTCTCTTGTAGACAGTATACGTAAGGATCTTGTTTTGTTATTGATGTATCTTTGCTGGGAAGAGTAATCTTGGTTATAGGTCCTTACTTTTCATCATTTTGATTATGTTGTGCCAATTCCTTCTAGCCAATTTCCGGAGGATGAGGCCCAGAAACCAGGATTTTAAAAAGATTACCAGGTGTTTCTAATGTTCAGCCAAGGTTGAGAAACACTGGTCTAGATCTTTAGCTAAGAGAGGCCATTTGGCCAGAACCGGTTTGGCTCAGTGGATAGAGCGTCGGCCTGCAGACTGAAAGGTCCCAGGTTCGATTCCGGTCAAGGGCATGTACCTGGGTTGCAGGCACATCCCCAGTAGGAGATGTGCAGGAGGCAGCTGGTCGATGTTTCTCTCTCATTGATGTTTCTAACTCTCTATCTCTCTCCCTTCCTCTCTATAAAAAATCAATAAAATATATTAAAAAAAAAAAGAGAGAGGCCATTTGTATGAAAGCCATTGGAAATGGCTCAGATGGGCACAAAGTTGGGTAGGCTGGGATCTAAGGGCAGGGCAAACAGTATGAGCCAGGTTGATGGGGACACAGTCATGGAACCTGCCTGCTTGTCTGTATGGGAGGGCTCAGCGAAGGAACAATGTCCTGTGCCAGCACCTCTGTCTGGGAGAAAGCTCCCTCTCCAGTTCTGGTCCTGAAGCCAGACACATCAGTTCCTCCCCATATATCCCTGGTGCCTTTCAAGCTGTTGCCCAGCACTGGAGCTCAGAGGGAGTGAGTCTGAGTAAGTCCATGTGTGATCTTTTAAGAGAAATGCTTGAGACTCCAGCAGGACCTGTCTCAGCCACAATCTCCACTGGAATTTACAGTCAGAAGTTATGGGGACTTCTCTTCCCAGCACTGGAACCCAGGCTGGGTATTTTGGTGTAGGGCTGGGACCGCTGGATATTCTGGGGGGTCCTCCACACCCCAGATATCACTCCCGATTTTTAAGTGCCCCCTGTGTGGGACCAGCTTGTTTTGTGTCCCTGGCCCTCCTACCAGCTTCATGTGGCTTTTTCTTTAGATCTTTAGTTATAGGACTTCTGTTCAGTTCGATTTCAGGCGGTTCTGAATGACGCTTGTTCTGTGGTTTAGTTGTAATTCTGATGAGGTGGTGAGAGATTCTAAGTTTCATGTTTACCTATATGCCACCTTGACCAGAAGCAAAAAAAAAAAAAAAAAAGATATCTTCATAGTTGTTTAGAATGAATAGAATCAGACTAACAAAATGCTTGATTTAACATTAATACGTCTTGGACCTGAGTCTTCTGGCAGGGGAGGTGGTGAAGCTGGAGTGGAAGGAGGGCACAGGTTCTAAAGCATTTACACTTTTCCTTTTACTCTGAGGTAACTTAGGAGCATTGAGCTACCTTAGCAGCTTACATTCCCTTTGGTTGTCATTTTAGTTCTAAATGTGGTGTGAGGAAGGACAGGAGGACTGCTCTAATATTTTGCCATCCATAGGACAGCAGTGGCTAAGGGCTTCTAGAGCAATTCATCTCCTCAGGCACCAAGGATGGAAGAAAACTACTAAGTAGAACCACGCTTCTGTTCTCTGAGTGTGTGCTGGGTCACTAATGGGTGTGATATCATCACCTGGGTTTTTTTGGGGGGGGGAGAAGGGGTGTCAGGGTTTTTTTTCCCTTTATTGATTAAGATTCATCGCCTGGTTTTAAGTGTTCTTCGGGAAAGCCCAGCCCTTTGCACTTGAGCTACGTAGAGTATAAGCCGGGTAATGATAGTTTAAACAAGAACTGCTTTTCTCTTCTTTAAAGTACCTGGAGGAGAAAAAAAACATCAGCAATTAGGACTAAATATACCTAAAATTCTGTAGGAACAAGGCAGAGTTAAGACTTGCCCTAATAGAAAGGAAAAAAGAAAAGAAAAGAAAAAAGACTTTCTCTAATATAAATAATCTTCCTTGGAATGGATATTGTAATTTAGTATTTCCCCTTCAGTATCATTTAGGTTTATACATGTTTATTAAGTATGTAGGAGCCAGACTTCATTCATTTACCTCATTTTTTTTAAATCTTCAGTAGACTTATTCGGGTATTTTTTAAATATATTTTATTGATTTTTTACAGAGAGAAAGGGAGAGAGAGAGAGAGTTAGAAACATCGATCAGCTGCCTCCTGCACATCTACTGGGGATGTGCCCGCAACCCAGGTAACATGCCCTTGACCAGAATCGAACCTGGGACCTTTCAGTCCGCAGGTCAACGCTCTATCCACTGAGCCAAACCGGTTTCAGCGACTTATTCGGGTATTTTATTATTCCCATTGTTCAAAAGAAGATTTAGGCTCAGCGAGGGTAGAAACTTGCTCAAGGTCCTGAGGCAGTGTCAATGGCTGGGCATGGTGGGGTCAGGCCCCATCCTTCTTACCCCTCAACCCTCATCTCCAACAGCCCTCCAAGCTATCCCAGTACCTATACAATCTACAGCAAAAGCCTAGCTCCTGAGACTCTCCTGTATCGAATCAAACACCTAATAAACGGTGGAGCTGACGTATGAAGCCAGAACTTTCTGACCGAGTGCTTAGAAGAGTACCCTCCTGCAGTAACACAACTGCTTTCTCTTAGGTTTCATTTTGAATACTGTATTTTCTTCTAAAATAATCAGGGCGAAACCCCCAGTTAACGAATGCCTCAGAAGTTTTCTATTTCTTTAGTTGTATCACATAATAGAAATCAGGCAGGTGGGGAATTTAACCACTCCACCATCACCCGACTTGCCCCAACCCTCACCAAATCCCAGAGGCTTCACAGATTCTTTCAATCTGGGAACATTCACTTCTTTATTGCTCCTTTTGGTCCCTCCCTTATCAGGATTAAACATGTGCTGCTCTTTTCTAGCTTACTTTTTGAGAATTTTGTGGACTTTGTCATTGCAAATGAGTCAGTGTTTTGGAATTTGCATCTCCTTAAGTAACAAGTATGTTGCCTCATTAAAAAAAAAAAATTACAGATTGTAAGGAATGTGTTTTTTAAATATGTTTTTTATTGATTTTAGAGGGGAAGGGAGAGGGATAGAGAGATAGAAACATCCATGGGCTGCCTCTGGCATGCCTCCCACTGGGGATTGAGTCCAAAATCCAGGCTTGTGCACTGACCGGGAATTGAACCAATGATCCCCTGGTTCATAGCCAACACTCAACCACTGTGCCACACCAGCCGGGCATTTTTAAAATCAGAATTTTTCAAAGAGAATTCTAGTCCAATTTTTTATTTTATTTTTAAAAATCTGATTTATTTACAATCAAACCCAGAATTCAATTAACTAGCATTTACATGGTCAGCATTTTCAAAGATTAGTATGTTTTCTGTAGAGACTGACCCCAGGCAGCTGCACAGTTCTCTGCAAGAAGGTTCCTCTTTTTTGGCGACAATGAGTCAGATTTATATTAACTCAGAAATGAATTTAAGGAGAAATAAAAACAACTTTGTCATCTGATGAGTAACTTTTTCATCTTGATTTAACTGATAAAGCAGCAGCTCTAAAAAATAAAACACTATAGATTTTTCTTTTTTCTTTTATTTTAAAAGTCATACTCTTGCCCAGACAATGTGGCTCAATGGTTGAGCACTGACCCAAGCACCAGGAAGTCACCAGTTTAATTCCCAGCCAGGGCACATGCCCAGGTTGTGAGCTTGATCCCCAGTAGAGAGGATGCAGGAGGCAGCAGATCGATGTTTTTATCTTTCTCTCCTCCCTTCCTCTCTCTGAAATAAATAAATATGTGTGTGTGTGTGTGTGTGTGTGTGAGTGTATTTTAAAAACACATATTCTTAACTTTGCCTTTTGCATATATAAATAATATATAATTTTTAAAATGACTTCAAGTACTAGTATTTGAAGGGATTGCTTGGTTTGTGGGTGGTATACTAAATTTCAAGGACGTTTAAGTATCTCTAATTCAATTCTTTTCCATAAAATCAGACCTAGTTCTTTATTTTTCCCCACATTGACAATGATTGCCTAATAAGTCTATCCTACACCAACTAAAAACAAACAACTTCCCAAATCTTTTTCTTCCTCAACCTACAACTATCATGGCATTTTATAGATTTTAATGGCATTTATTAAATGTTGCCTTTTATTGAAGTTATTCTCCTAACGTTTAGCTATACTTAAGTAACTTCTTGGGTAAGAATCTACAACAGTTTCTAGTTGTTCACTGAATTATAGGCTCCTGCCCACCTGGCATGCATAACCATCTATGATCTGGCCCTAACCTGCCCTTTGCAGCTTTATCTTTATTTTTTTTCCACTGAAACTTGGCTCTTCCTTTTTCTGAGAAGAGGTCCTGGGATTTCCCATTTTTCTTGTGTTAGACTCACACACTAAGTGCCGCATAGAGAGATCCATTCCAAAGCCGTGTGTGATCTTCCCAACTGAGCACGTCTCTACTTGTTTCTTATCTTTGCGGCACATGGTTTATACTACACTGTGTACTTATGTCACTACTGCCCACTTTGGCCTAAATCAACGATTTTCAAGGTTTTTTCTTTTTTTTATCTCATGGCACACGTAAACTAATTATTAAAATTCTGTGGCACACCAAAATATATATATATTGCCAATCTGACAAAAAGAAAAAAAGGTTTGATTTTGATTCATTCACACCTCACAGTGAGTGGCTATTGTTGTGTTGGCTGTCATTTTTTTATTTGACAATATAAGGGAAAAGAGGTTATTGTACATAAAAATAACATTCTTTCCACCTGACTTGATGCTATTTGTAAATACAAAAGAGAGAGAGAAAAAGAGAGAGAGAGAGAGAGAGAGAGAGAGAGAAGAAAGCAAACTGAGGACAATGAAGGAAAAACAGATAGTTTGTACTGAAAGTCTAAGCAAGTTTAAAGAAAAATAATAAGCTAAAGGTGTTTAGCTAAGAAAAGAAAGAGCAGAAGAATAGATTTTTTATCTCCAACTTCTTGAAGGGGTTTCATTAGTGGTCTGATATATTTACTGAATCAGGGAGAAATATCTGCAGTCACTCGAAGTAATAAAGACCCTGGAGAGTAAAAATAAAGTCAAACTCACTTCCCTCTGAATTCTTCCCTCCTTTACTCTGCCTTTCAGAAATAAGATATTGAAAAGAAACAACGCCATCCAGCCTATGTTGGAAGAATAGCTATTTTGTCTTCCAAACAGAAGAAACTTCAATGATAAGAGAGAATCAATGATCAGCTGCCTTCTGATCAGCTGGGTCAATACTCAACCACTGAGCCACATCAGCAGGGCTCAAATACTCTTTTTTTTAAATGTATTTTTTAAAAATATATTTTTATTCCTCCTTTCAGAGAGGAAGGGAGGGGGAGAGAGAGATAGAAACATCAATGATGAGAATCATTGATCAGCTGCCTCCGGCACACCCCCTACTGGGGCTCAAGCCCACAACCCAGGCATGTGTCCTGACTGGGAAGTGAGCAGTGACCTCCTGGCTCATATATAAAGGAATAACAAGTCCCCCAGTGAAAGTGACTTGCTTAAAGGCATTGGATACATTTAGTAGCTAAACTCAGGCATCCTGACCCCCTGTAATAACAGCAATAACAATTTTCAGGTGCATAACTCTAAACACATTTTCATATGCTGTCTCTCTTTAATTCTCACTGTTTGTGTTTTTCCTTCTCTCCACCATAAACTAGCCTCTGTCATTCCCAAGGTCCTGACTTCTTCTAGGAGGAGCCTGCGAAATAATTGGTCTTCTGCACAGCATTATCTCATAGCACGCACATTCCCACCCACTACTTGATACTGTCATCTTGTGCAGAGGGATTTGTGTTTATTATCCAAGTTCACTCAGATAAGATACTAGTATGGTGTAAGAATCAAAATGTGTTATTACATCTGTAGATGAAAAGGGGCTTCTATGGATGTAACTTCACAGGGTGATCTGATCATAATCTAACTGGGCAGGTCATGGTGAGTAGTCATGCCCCAGGAATATAACTTCTTTAGTAAAAAGTTATCTTTGCCTTAAGCAAGCCCTGTCCATTGTCTCTGTGCATCTAGATGAACACACCTTTGTAATAAGCCAAGACCATGCTCAAGAGAGCACGTAATCTTGTTGACTATCCTGTAACTTAATCCCCTCTTTGCTTTCATGTAATCTTCCTTATGATCCCTCAATTCCAAGTGCATAAAAGCTGAAAGCAGCTGTACCGGTAAATATTTATCTCAGTCTATTGAGGTCTTGCTTCCAGGTGTATCCTCTGTTTGCCTCAAATAAATTTTTATAAAGATTCTCTGCAGGTTTGGACATTCTCACGTCAACACCTGAAAATATTCACTAATGAAACGACTGCTCAAACTCCCGCATATTTAACACTGGTCTTCCCCTGCTCATAGCATCTACAACTTGTTCAGTCATCTCTACCTGATTTTTAGATATAGTAAACATCTGCTAAAATAATGTGAGTACAATCGTGAACAAAAAGGGGTTCTGTAATAAATCTGACAACGCTCAGTGACTGACAGTAACCTCACAGGGTGATCTATTCACAAATTCCTAACTGGTCAGGGAGGGTAATCATGCCTCAGGCCTATAATTTAGAAAGTTTTTCTTTGCCTTAAGCAAGCTCTGTCCATTGTCCTTATGCATCTAAATGAACACCCCTTTAAAATGCCAGAAATCCTCTCTTTCAGATGTTTTGGAGGTAACCACTGTCAAGAAGCTCATAATTTGTTAACTATCCTATAATTCAATCATCCAGATTTCCCCACCTGGCTTTCTCCCACTTCTATGTAATTCTCTCCAAATGTATAAAAGGAACTGCAAACACATCTTGTTTCCTGGCAATTGTCTTCAGTTTTTGCTCAAATAAACCATGATGCCCACAAATATAAGCCATAGACATAGTTCTGCTTGCAAGAAAGCAGTAGTGTATGGGAACAATGCTCTTTTAAATATATATATATTTACTAGAGGCCTAATGCATGAAATTCATGCAAGGGGCTCAGCCCTCACGCCCCTGGCTGCCTTGTGGCCCCACCCACTTGTTGTCCCATAGGTCATTCTGGAAGGTTGTTCAACCATCTGGTCTAATTACCATATTAGCTCTATATTATATAGGACTATAGGCCCGGTGGACAAAATTTGTGCACGAGCGGGGAGGGGGGGCGTTGTCCCTCAGCCCGACCTGTGCCCTCTCACAGTCTGGGACCCCTCAGGAGATAACCACCTGCTGGCTTAGGCCCGCTCCCCAGGTGGCAGATGGCAGGCCCTATCCCACAGTGCCTGCCCCACCTCCCCAGGTCACCCAGGGCAGGCCCGATCCCACAGTGGGGCGGGTGGTGGATGGTGCTGCCCCACCCCGCCGCCCTGGGTCGAGGTGGATGGTGCTGCCCCACCCTGCTGCCCTGGGTCACCCACGGCAGGCCCAGATGGCAGCAGGGCAGGCAGCAGATGGTGCTGCCCTGCCCCACCTGCAGTATGCACAGGGATGAGAGAGAATCATTGATCAGCTGCCTCCCCTTCCCCACTGGGGATCAAGCCTGAAACCGGGTATGTGCCCTGACTAGGAATCAAACTGTGACCTCCTGGTTCATAGATGGATGCTCAACCGCTGAGTCACACCAGCTGGGCAGAAATGATGCTCTTAACCAACTGAGCTACCTTCCTTATCTCTAATTCAGTCTCCTGAACTAGTAACTACCTGGCTTAATTACCTCCCACAATTGTTTTAGAGGCCAACTAGAAGTGGATAAGGCAAACCAGGTCCAACCTATTCCCAAGGATCAGGAAGTAATATTTAAACTGAAGTTGGAAGAAAATAAGGGGAAAGAAGGAATAGCTTATAAGAAGGTCCATCTTTATGAGCTGACACAACACCTCCTAAAACTCCAACCCCGTGAGACTGGAGGGCCACTGCCTTCTTTCCACTGATTGTGAACATTCTTCAAGCCATTCTTCTGTTCAACAAGTTAAAATAATCAAGTGTTTATTTACTTAATAAATCCCTTATTCTGTGAGCATTTCCTTGTATAATTTGCTGTGCTCTTCCTCTTAAAATCATGATGTTAATTTAAGGAGCTCTTAGACAAGTTTTCCCAATTTCCAGTTACAGTCATTCATATTTGCCTTAAATTGAAGAGTTTGTGTATATTATGTGTATTATGTGTATATTAAATGTGTATGTGTATACTAAATATATATATACATATTTAAAAGAGCATTGTTCCCATACACCATTGCTTTCCTCACAAGAGTAAGAAAATATAGAGAATACAGGAATGTCCCTCACACTCCTGCAGTGAGTTCACGAGCCATCACAGGATTCCAAAGGAATTTCGAGAGGAATTCCTGGTGACGTAAGACAGGTTTTTTTGATCCTATTTCATTTGATGTGGCAAATTATAAGCACGTTTAAGCCCAAAGGAGATCTGAGCAGACTGAAACTGCCCCAACCAGTTTTAAAAGGCTATGTTTTGCCTCCACTTCAGTAAGCTGGTGCATACGTGTACGGCTGCACTGCCATCAACGGAATTCATGGGGAAAATTGAAGTGTTCAGAAATAACCCTCAGTCAATAATGAGGAAGTTGGGTTGCCCTGTGGAAAGTGAGCTTGTGCCTGCAAATGAAAAACAAAACTGTTCAAACATCTGGCCTCAAACATAATCATACAACTCTTTTAAAAACATATTGGCATACATCCAGCTGGAGAAATCGGGCCTGTAATTAGGAAATGCTTCTATTTAATAATGGCCCCTTCTAAGGAAATTCTGAAAGAAAAAGAGAGAGCTTTCATCAGAAGCATGAGACACTTCATTATTTCAAAATTTAACCAAACCTATTTTCAGTCAGAGTCGTTTACTGCAACATGTGCTTACTATGAATGTCCTTGGACTATAAACTAATTCCTACAGTGTTTAACAAAGAAAGGCATACTGTTAACTCTGAGGACTATGCTAATAGCATTTGAAGGAAGGAAGATCATTTTATCCCATCTTCTTATTTCATTAGGAAAATATTCTCCATGTGTTATCAGCACCTTATATAAAATGTTTTTTAAATGGTCATATATAGGAGCAAGAAGAGTTTTGAAATCTAACATGCTAGCTCTAATTGCAAAATATAAATTTTAAGTATAAGATGTAACTATTCTATGACCAAGTTTTCATGACTCTGAAATAACTCTCTCTTAATCCTAAATGATTTATTTTATGAGGAAATAACTGCAAACTTTCAATTACGGAATATAAAACACTTGGCAATACCATATGAATTAAAAGGCACAGGATACACTAGCTTTTTTTTTTTAAAATATATTTTATTGACTTTTTTACAGAGAGGAAGGGAGAGAGATAGAGAGTTAGAAACATCGATGATAGAGAAACATCGACCAGCTGCCTCCTGCACACTCCCCACTGGGGATGTGCCCGCAACCAAGGTACATGCCCTTGACCGGAATCGAACCTGGGACCTTTCAGTCCGCAAGCCGACGCTCTATCCACTGAGCCAAACCGGTTTTAGCTACACTAGCTTTTTTATGGCTATGTTCTATCTACATCCCAAAAGCTGAAACTATTTTACCATAAAAGTCACATTATACAGTTTGGCTATTGTAATAACAAATGGAAAATAAAATGCCATTTTATTCCACAGAGACAAATATACCATACACAAATGAATATACTTATTCGCATTACACTTAGCTCTGAGCTTGCTGTCTATATGCATAAAGAAATATACAGCCCTAACCGGTTTGACTCAGTGGATAAAGCACTGGCCTGCGGACTGAAGGGTCCCAGGTTCGATTCCGGTGAAGGGCATGTACCTTGGTTGCGGGCACATCCCCAGTAGGGGGATGTTTCTCTCTCATCGATGTTTCTAACTCTCTATTCCTCTCCCTTCCTCTCTGTTAAAAAAAAAGAACAAGAAAAAAAAGAAATATACACACCGCTCTGGCCAAGTAGCTCAGCTGGTTAGAGCATCGTCCCAGTATACCAAGGTTGCAGATTCACTCCCCGGTCAGGGCACATACAAGAATCAACCAGTGAATGCATAGATACATGGAACAACCAATTGAGTTTTCTCTCTCTCTCTTCCTCTCTCTCTCTCTCTCTCCCTCCCTCCCTCCCTCCAAATGTATTTTTAAGACAAAAAGAATGTAAATTACTCAACCAAGAGTTATTCTATTTTGGCCATGACTGGGTAGTTCAGTTGGTTAGAGCCTCATTTCCACATGCTAGATAAGGTTTTGGGTTTGATCTCCAGACAGGGCACATACAAGAAGCAGCCAGTGAATGCATAAATCAAATTTCTCTCTCTCTCCCCTCTCTCTCTCTCAAAATCAATAAATAAAAATTAAAAAAGAAATGCACACATTACATAATTCTTACCACATGATCAAAAGGAGCATACTATTTCTTTAAGCAATTTTACCCTAAAACTAAACTATAAAAGGAAGTGGAATAAGCATTTATCTTCTATTTTATGTGTGCTGGGAAGTTTATATGCATGATATGACTTAATCTTTTCAGTGAGCTTTATATTACTTCACTCTGCAATGTAGATTCAAATTCAGGACTGCTTAATTCCTAGGTTTATGCTTTTCCCACATTCCCAAGAGCTTAGCAATACCATATGAGAACTTTAAATCCTATAATGCATCAGGCTAGATCTGTTGAAGAACAAAATTCAACAGAGTAAATTTGAAGATCTAATTGGCTTGATTAAGTGATTCAGGACCTAGCAGCAGCCCATCTAGCAACTAGAAAGGTGCCCTGATGAATAGGACAAAATGGAAGGTTTCCCTGGGCAGAAAGAGGGTGGGAATAAGAAGCTAAAAGAGTGGATTCTTTCAGTGAAGGACACCTTCACTTAGGGGGAAGCAGAGGGTCTATTGGGCTGATTACCTCACCAGGGATGATTGATTTAAAATTCCACTCTGGAACTGCAGTTAGGTTAGTTATTAAGTTTTGGTTTGGTGACAGTGGCTTACCAAAAGTGACTCCATTGTTGGCATAAGAACATCAAACCTGGAGAGTTTTTCTTAAAATATATTATTTATTGATTTCAGAGAGGAAGGGAGAAGGGGAGAGAGGTAAAAACATCAACAATGAGAGAGAATCATTGATTGGCTGCCTCCTGCAAGCCCCACACTGGGGATTGAGCCCACAACCTGGGCATGTGCCCTGACCGGGAATCTAATTGTGACTTCCTGGTTCATAGGTTGATGCTCAACCACTGAGGCACACTGGCTGGGCTGTAGACATTTTTTGTGAGTTCATTAGAGTTTGAGCAAAACAGGAGACATGCCTAGAAGCAAGAAAATCTCAACAGACTGAGAAAAATGCTTCCCAGAATGATAGTTTGTAGTTTCTTTTATGCATTTGGAATTAAGGCGGGAGCATAGAAAGATTACATGAGAGAAAGCAAGGCAGAGAAATTTCTAGGATTTGATTACAAGATAGTTAAAAGATTTTGTGCTCTCTTAAGGGTGGTTATGCATCTGAGAAGTATGAAAAAGAAGCATTTCAAAGGCATATTAATCTAGATGCACAGAATCAGTGGACAGGGCTTGCTTAAGGCAGAGATAACATTTTGCTAGGGAAGTTATAGGCCTGAGATGTGACCACCCACCATGATTTGCCCAGTTAGGAATTTCTGATCAGATCACCCTGTGAGTTTACTTTATTCATTGATTTATTATACAGCCCATTTGACCCATTCTTTCTTTTTTTTTTCTTGTTGTCGTTGCTGTTGTTGTTGTTGTTGTTGTTGTTGTTGTTCTTCTTCTTCTTCTTCTTCTTCTTCTTCTTCTACTTCTTCTTCTTCTTCTTCTTCCTCCTCCTCTTCTTCTTCTTCTCCTTTTTCTTTTGAAACATCATAAGAACTTTACTAGAAACTCAGAGCCATTCTTTGTATAGTCATTTCTTATATCTAACCTGTATAGAAATTGAGGACATACATTTAAAAATGATTTAGTTAGTTTCTATTCTGGGTAAGATACAGTAAGCACGATTCATCTGTTTCACCCACTGAACACAACTATAAAATCTACACGAGATGCATGAAACAGCTATATTAGGACTCTGAAAAGTAAATAGGAGCAGATGGATTGAAGAAGAAGATCAGAACTTTAAGTATCACTAAATTGGTGGTGACTTCCCAATTTTGATTCTTCCAGTATCCTCTAGCCTGAACTGAAGGCAGTCCCAAACCCAAAATATGGTCAAAATTTATAGCCTGAACTCAACCAGTTCAATGACCTGCTGAAATAAAAACATCCACATTCTTCATGGGACTTCAATGATACCCAGAGCCCTATAATATTTTAGCTGTCCAGGACACAATCCAAAATTACTCAGCATTGAAAGAACCAGGAACAAGACAAGAACAGATATTGGGGGGCACCCAGAGATCTCTGATACAGTGGGCTTCATGGAGAACCCCTTTGAACTTCTCTTGGCTTCTAAGCCACAACCTTTTCTGGTTATTCTCCTGCTTCAAAAGCCCCTCTTTACCTCCTAGGAGGTCTCTCCTTATTTTTATGTTATAGGTTTAATTCTGTGGAGGCAGATTCTGAGACAGAGTTTAGTGTACAAGATGTGTCTTAGGGATCAATACCTATAAAGAGAAGGAGAAGAAAGCAGGAATCGGCAGGCCTAGGCCTGCATTTCGTCACTTTCCTGAACTCTACACCCTGATATCCAATAGCCTACTTCACATTTCGTCCTGAATGGGTAATGTGCATCTAAAAACTAACATTGGAGAGAAAAAATCATTGATTGGCTGCCTCCTTCATGCCCCTGCCGCCTCCCCCGGGGATCGAGCCTGCAACCGGGGCATGTGCCCTGACCAGTAATCAAGCTGACCTCCTAGTTCATAGTTTGACACTGAGCCACACCAGTGGGGCTAAAGTCAAACTCTTAATTCCCTCCTTTTTCCTCGTATTCTTTTCCCATCTTCTACATCTCAAAATCATTGATTGGCTGCCTCCTTCATGCCCCTGCCGCCTCCCCCGGGGATCGAGCCTGCAACCGGGGCATGTGCCCTGACCAGTAATCAAGCTGACCTCCTAGTTCATAGTTTGACACTGAGCCACACCAGTGGGGCTAAAGTCAAACTCTTAATTCCCTCCTTTTTCCTCGTATTCTTTTCCCATCTTCTACATCTCAGGAAATAACTCGGGTAAAAAACAAGCAAACAACCTAGCATCACCCTTGAGTTCTTTCTTTTTCTCATCCTGTGTATCTGGTTCATCATCAAACTCTGTTTCCTCTTCCTATAAAATATTCAGACTCTGACCACTCTCACCACTTCCATTATTGCTTCTTTATTCCCAGCACTATCATCTTCTGCCGGGATTACTGCACATGTACTTATGTCATAGGGCGAGGCCAGCCTTTATTCCTCCATTTTAGACTTTTCTATCATAAATTTTGTAATCATTTCATTATATTATAGAGATACAGTCCCATTGGTATTTCCGTTTCAATGTTCTTAAGCCTAAGAACTGACAGGTGTTACAATGTTTAATCTCTCCGCTAAGAAATATGCTATTTTTTTTTCATATTGTTAAAGCCTTTTATCTTTCAGTAGATTTATAGTTTCCTTTATTTATGTTACACATTTCTCTTGTAAACCCATCCTGAGGTATTTTTGTATTTTGGATGCCATTGTAAAACAGCATCATTCTAATCGCATTTTCCAGTCTACTGTTGCCAGTATATTTATTAAATGAGTGGAAGCAATAATGTGTGAGGGGTGGTAGCCTGTAGTTTATCCCTCTGGTGGTCTTGGAAACTCAAGCTTATGAAAACACGGCTGAACTTCAGTAAAATCTTCTGATTATGCAACCTTGGAAGTAAAATATAGTTATTTTAATTGGAGATTAAAACTCAAGGTTTCAGGTTTGTTAAAACTTGACAAAGGGCACATGTAAGATTTGTGCATTTTTCACTGCATGTAATTTTACCACACCACCACCATCCCCCCCAAAAAACAACAACAACATGAACAAATATTGAATTCTAGTTAATAATAGGCATGCTAAAGTGTTTAGAGGTGAAGTGTACTGATGTCTGCAACTTATATTGAAATGCATAAAAAATAAGATGTATGAGTAGATAGGTAAATATCTATATAATAAAACAAATATAGCAAAGTGTTAATTATAGACTCTAGGTGATAAACACAGGAGAGGCTACTACAATTTTATCAAATTTTGGTATATTTGAAAATTTTGATTAAATGTTGGGGGGGAAATTCTGTTATCAACTACATAGACTGTTAAAGTATCCTTGGTTTCAATGGCTCATCACTATCTCAGTAGATTTTACCCCCAACAAGAAGAGGCTCTGCCATTGGTGGCCTGCTGTTGGCTCACTCGTGGTGAACTAAGAACCTCTTTGATCTTCTGCTCTATGTTTTATTCTAAAACGCTTATAATTAACACTGTTGGGAGCATAATGTCATGGTACCCAGTGTTATCTAATGCCAACAAACAGCCCCAGACGCAGCCTTCAGCCTTCAGGGTAGGTTGGCTCATTATCCAAGTACCAAGATGAAAACTTACCCTACTTTCATTCAAAAGATTAAATTAAAGGACAGTGGCTTTAAATTGTAGAATGAATCGCAAGCCAAATTTGTTTAATCTGTTTTTCATTTGCTTACCACCAAAATTTGAAATATTATTCCTGGTCTCTGCATTGCTTTCTAGGTTAATGACAGATAAAGATAAGTCGAACTAAACTGGGGAATGGCTCTGAGTTCTGAACTCTCTGATCTTTCTAAGTGCAGCATTTTCCTGAGTGATCACAGTTTCCAGGTATGGAGGGGACAGGTAAGTTTCACAACTGCTTTCCTTTGATATTATAATACTTTTCATTCATGGGAACCACAATTCTGAACTTCCTAGTCTTGTTTGCTGCTTCACAAGTCTGTGCTTCTTAAAAATAATGAAATTATTTTATGTATCCTCACTCCAGAGATATGTGTGTCTAACAAGATAGCCCTCAGAGAAAGTGTAACGCCAGAAGCAAGAGCTATGAGAACAGTTGTGGGGTCAGCTGGAAGATGTTTGACCACATCAGAAAGCAGTGCAGTGGGTAGCTCTAGCTTAAAGTCTTCGAACAACTCACCAATCATCTCCTGAGAAAAACAACCAGCAACTCTGCATCTGTGAGACTGAGGGAGTGCACCATTGTGGCACCAGCCAAGCCCAGCGATTAGGGCTTGGACAATAGAGAAAGGCAGACACTCTCACACAAGTGTCCAAACCTAGGTCTGGTTAATAGTTGTGGGAGAGAAGGTGCTTTAAACTGAATGAGGGATTAAAGTTTTTATTTTGAACAAATTAAACCCTTTAAGTCATGAAGAAAAGACCGTGAGAGTGCCTCACAATTTTAAGAAAATCTTTCAGATCTGCCCCCAGGAAAAATTCATACTTGTGGAAGGGGATGCCATTCATTTGAAAGACAGTAAGAAAAATAAAGCTACTTAATTATTTCACCTCACAAAATCCAGCTAGTTCATACAGATGATACATAAAGAACAAGCAAAATACTGTACATGTATTCCTAGGAATTTAGAGCTGAAGTGGATTTTACTACTGCTTCCATGATTCTCTGTCTCTCTAAGTGAGAGGATTGTACTTCCTCACCCACTAACATCAGGCTTAACCATGTTTCTTGTTTCAGCCAGTAAAATATGAATGGGAGTGATGTACAATTTTAAGCAGAGACTTTAAGAGTCATCGCATGACTCCACCATCATTCTTTGCCCCCTGCCACAAGCACAGCATGTCCCAGATAGAGGCTGCTTCTTCAGCCCAGACCCCAAAGTGAAGAGCATGTGAAGCTGATCCACAGCTAACCTGTAGCCAACATGAAATATGATGAGTGAGAAATAAACATTGTTATTGTTGAGAGCCACCGAGATGTGGGGGTTGTTTGTTACTGCAGCATAACTAATCTAAGCTGACTAATACACACAGTATTTGCTAAAACCAAAATACAAACTTATAAAAAGTTTAAAAAACATTGTAAAAATATCATAAAGTAGCTTGTGGTAGGTAAAATAAGTGACACTGACAATAAATGTTATGAATTTAGAGAAGGAAAAGAGAGCATAATGCTAAAATGGTCAGAGTTGTTCTTAATACCAAAAATTGAAAACAACTTAATAGAATACAACATAACACCATAAGGGCATTAAAAATTATGTTATAGAGGAATCTTTAAGAGCAGAGAAAGAGGCCAATATTGTACTGTTTGATTTTTTAAAGCATGTTAAAAATCAAAGTATACAATATGATTCTTTTTTAAAAAATTAAAAAGTGTATGTCCCCCCCCCTTCATTAGGCAAAAAAGAAAAATCACCCTAAAATATTAAGTGTTTATCTTCAAACATTATGAGCGTGTTATATTTAAAACTTCTTTCTTTCTTTCTTTCCTTTTGCTTATATGATGTAAAGAAGGAAACATCTTTTTAAAATACGAACAAAGCAGGAGGGATATACAAAATAAAGGAATAGGAAGGTAGTATCTAAGCTCTGGTAATAGCAATGGAAATGAAAAGGAATATACAAGAAGCTATGTAGAAGAAGAATTGATAGAACTTACATCCCCAGCTTTGAAACTCTCTGGGGCTGCAGCATTCATTTATACTGAAGCAATTTTAAGTCACCATACTGTTTGGATATTTAGATCAATTACTCATGCTTCTCAGATGCAACCTCTATTCTCTTGTCCCCATTAATACTCATCTTTCTGTTCTTTTCCCTCTCATTTTTCCTGTCACCCTTTCTAATTCTCTCTCTATTGTAAATAAACTCCTGCACACCCTTGCCCTTATCTTACAATCTGTTGCTCACTCCCTAGAAAACATTGTGTCTTTTACAAAGTAGATGCGCAATAGATATTTATTGAATGAATAATTTTCTCATAGTGGTATTCCACTGGGATACCCTCCTCATTGCTCCTCATCCTCCAACCTGTTGTCCTATTTTAAGTGCCAGCACCCACTCGGTTGACCAAACCAGAAGTCTGAGTGTCCTAGAGTCACTGACCACTTGCCAAGTCTCATCAGTTCTGTCTCCTCCATGTCTCTCAAGTCAGTTTTCTTACCATCACCTTTTCTGCCACTGCCCTTAGTTCAGGCACGCACCATTTCTCCCCTGAATTTTTGCATTAGTCCTGCCTACAGAGTTTCCTCTTTCATTCCATTCTCATTCTCTGGCCAGCCTCCAGGGTGATCTTTTTAGAATGCAATTCTGATTACATCACTACACAATCTTAAATCCTTTGAGGGCTTCCCAGAGAGTTCAGGTTAAAAACAAAACAAAACAAAACAAAATTGTTCCTGGTGAGCAGACAAAAATTTTCACCATCAGGCCTGTACCTTCCTCCTTCTGCCAAACTATGACACACCAAGCATACTGAAACTATCTGCAGCTCTTGGAACACATCCTGCTCCTATTTACTTCTGAGCTCGCTCTGCCTGGAATGCTCTTTCTCCCAATTTCATTCTTTTTCTCCTGATTAAATCCTACTCCCACTTTTTAAATTAAAAAGTGTATGTTTCCCCCTCCCCCCGCCCTTCACTAGGCAAAAACAAAAACAAAAAAAAACCCTAAAATATTAACAGTGTTTATTTTTAGCATTAGGAGTGCTTCCCCCAAAATTAAGCTCAGGCATTACCTCCTCTGTGAAGTCCTTCTTATTAGAATTTTCTGTACTTCCTTTGTTCTCTCAATCACCTCCAGCCTACTTTGATTACAGCTCTTTATACCATACTAGGGCCATTTAAATATTCCATGTCTTCCTTCCTGCAATATAAACTCCTTGAAATCACCAACCATGTCTTATTTGTCCCATAGTTGGCTTAGGGTTGATGTTCAAAAAGTATTAACATTAAATGGCATGGTGATTAATAAAGTGTGAAGACTACACACAACAGAGGAGTCCAAGTTGACCAAAGTTTTGTGTTTGTTTTTGTTTTGTTTTGTTTTTTAAAAAGGATACTTTTATTGATTTCAGAGAGGAAGGGAGAGGAAGAGAAAGAGATAGAAACATCAACGATGAGAGAGAATCATTGATCGGCTACCTCCTGAATGCCCCTACTGAGGACTGAGCCCGCAACCTGGGCATATGCCTTTGACCACAGTGCAACCTGGAACCCTTCAGCCTGCAGGCTGACACTCTGTCCACTGAGCCAAACCAGCTAGGGCCAAGTTGACCAAAGTTTTGATACTGTGTGATTAGGAGAACTGAAGCTCTGAGAACAGATATAGGAAAGTTTGGAGGCAGAGTTAGTTCAAGGAGAAGGCTGATGCTTTCGCTTCATCCATGATGAATTTGAACTGACTATATCCAAAGGAAAAAGATGTAACCATAATGCTGTCACCCACACAGACCCACGGCAAACACACCACTTGGGAGACATGGGACACAGCTGTTCCCTCACTGGAGTGGCAGCATCCTGGGCAGTGTGAGGCTCCCAAGGTCACCCTCCTCTTAGTGTTGTGTAAAAGAGAGAGAGGATTAAAATACATACCTATCTATTTATATTTTCAAAAAGAAACACTGCAAAGCTAAATCAAAACTAATAAAAATGCAGATGGAAGTAATTCCTTCCAGAGTGTACTTTATTATACAGTTTTAGATTTGGTGTCTTGGATACATGTTACATATCCAAAATATAAATCAAAAAGAAAAAAGTAACCCATAAAAATTAATTTAAAAAAAAGTGGACCTTGGCCCGGTAGCTTAGTTGGTTAGAGCATAGTCCCAATATGCCAAAGTTGCAGGTTCGATCTCCGGTCAGGGCACACACAAGAATCAACCAATGAATGCATAAATAAGTAGAACAACAAATCAATGTTTCTCTCTCTGTCTCTCTCTGTCTCTCTCTGTCCTCTCTCTCTCTCTCTCTCTCTCTCTCATCAATAAAAAATTAAAAAATTTAAATGAATATTTTGTAGTTTTTAACTCTACATCAAGTTGGCGATATAACTATCCAGAGAAAATAATTGCTGCAAGTTTAATCATAAAACATGCATTAAATAGTTTCATTGTTAACAGTAATATTAGTATTGTTTTGAAACTACTTGTAATATATTTTTATTTATTTCAAAGAGAGAGGGAGAGAGAGAAATTGAGCCCACAGACTGGGCATATGCCCTGACTCGGAATCGAACGGTGACCTCCTGGTTCATAGGTCAACACTCAACCACTGAGCCACGCTGGCTGGGCTGAAACTATTTTTTATATTGCAGAGTAAAGCAAATAACTTCTTTGTTAGGAATCAAGATTTTCCACGGTAGTGCATATATATTCCCTGTAATGTTAGATTTGAACTGGAGATATGAGTATGAGCCTGTGATTTTTTTTTTAATTTCCAGAAATATGTACTTTCTAGCTCTGACCACTGAAAAGGCCTAGCTGTAATAACAGCACAGATTGTGGCCTTTAAATACCATTTCCCACTCCAGAAGCCAAGGCTCCTTGAAGGAATGCGTGATTCCAGACATAGGACCTGCTTATACATATGATTGTCACATAGAAATTTAATTTTCAAGCATGTCTTAGGCCAGGAGGTCCTGGTGGACACATTTAGTTTAATCAAAATTGTACAATTAGAATGCACACTTATTATTTTGGGAACTGAAGTAAAACTACCAGATAAAGTGGATGTTCATATTTGCATTCTCTATTTGTGGACAGATCTTGGGAAACCAAACTATAAGCAGAAGTAGCATGGTGAGCACCAAACCAGTGTGGATAGAGTTAGCTGGTTAATCCTAGTGGCTGATGTTATCAAACCATGGTTGTCTGAGGCCATCTCCACACAGAGACTCAACATGCACCTACTACGTGGAGTGGTTTCTTTTGCCCTTCTCACCCGATAGAATTAGAGGCCCTTTGCCTCTGTTCACTCTTGTTCACCTTCCCTTCATTATGCTTTTCTTCAGGCCACTCCCTCCCTATAGGCAGCCTCTTTCTTTAGATACAACAAGACTATCAAGTCTAAGCAGCAAAAGACCACATCTGTCCCTACAGACATCTTGTACCACGTAACTAACAACATTAATTGCCCACATTTCACACAAAGATTCAGGTTTCTGACTTCCCTTAAAAAAAGAAAAAAGAAAAGAAAAAAAATAAGAAAAAGGACTAATTAGCTGGACTAATGGCTGCAGTTCACAGTCCTCAGTTGATCATGGTCTCTGCACAGCCTGGGTTCCTCGGTTCTATTGCTAAAGGTACTGTGTTTGCAAGCCCAGCTTTAAGGTACCTCTATAGCAGTGGTTTTCAACCTTCCTAATGCCACGACCCTTTAGTATAGTTCCTCATGTTGTGATGACCCCCAATTTCATTGTTACAAATTGAACATAATTAAAGCATAGTGATTAATCACAAAACACATATGTAATTATATATGTATTTTCCGATGGTCTTGGGGGACCCCTGTGAAAGGGTCGCTCGACCCCCAAAGGGGTCGCGACCCACAGGTTGAGAACCGCTGCTCTATAGGATCAATCACTGTTCTGAGCCACTGCCCTTGTTCAGTGGTTAACCCTCAGAAAGCAATCCTTCTTCCTCGTATCCAGGTTCAAGACCAGAGTAGGATATCTTCCTGTTGGCCTTCTGTCTGCATTTGCACCATCTACTGATGAGCTGGTTAAAGCCATGAGCGAGAATGCTTTTGCTGAAGCAAAAGACACTGAAGCTCGAGCCTTGGGGAAACTTAGCAGAAAAATGAGAGGAGGAATAGAAGCCTCTTCAGAATGGGTTCCTATTTGCTCTTTTCTTTCTTTTAGATTTTTCCCCCTTAACATTTCCCATCCACAGAGTTGAGAATCAGTGCTCTTTCTGGAGCAAAGTCTCTGCAGTCTGAAGCCCTGAAGCAAATCATTTTCTAACCCAAAGTTTCCTGCCTCAATTCTCTTGCTGAAATTTTGCACACACTTGCCTTGTCACACACTGACGTTACTGACATAGGCATGTGCTCAACTATCCCCGTGTGTAAGCTGTGCATGGGCTAAGACCCAAATTATTTTTGGTCCCCATTACAGATGTTAGCCTATGTTCCATTTTTAACTCTGACGTAGGCACATGCACTGGTTGCCCAGGAGACATGAATCTGGGCAAACCAAGGAGAAGAGTGCCCTGAGGGAGGGCAAATTTTTGTTTCTCTATGGCCCTGCTCACCCACAGCCTCCAGCCTCACCTTCCCACTCCTGTCCTCCATCCACTGAGACCCATAGCAACAGCCGGGACAGTGGAGGTTCCCTGATCTCCCCTCCTCTTGGCTGCACTGATCCAACAAGTTCTGCCTGCTCAAAAGAGCTACGTTTGGCTTCTCCGACTGTTCAAATCTCATTAAACACTCTCAGTACCAAAAGCCAACCTTTTGTCACATTGCTTCCCATTGCACTTGTCCTTGTAGTTGACTTATGTGTTTGATTCATGTCTGCTTCTCTCACCATGAGGACAAGGGCCCATATCTGCTTTGTTTGTTTGCAGTGTCTAATAGACTCCCTACCAAGAGTGGGCACTCAACAACAACTGTGTAAGTGAATATATCCTAGACCAGTGATGGCGAACCTATGACACGTGTGTCAGAGGTGACACGCAAACTCATTGTTTTGGTTGATTTTTCTTTGTTAAATGGCATTTAAATATATAAAATAAATATCAAAAATATAAGTCTTTGTTTTACTGTGGTTGCAAATATCAAAACATTTCTATAGGTGACACGGCACCAGAGTTAAGTTAGGGTTTTTCAAAATGCTGACACTTTACTCTTTTATAATGCCGAGCTCAAAAGGTTCGCCATCACTGTCCTAGACCATTGGCAGTGGAAAGGACGTTAGCTAGCATTTGGTCAACTTTCCTGATTTGATGAGTGAGGTGAAACTATTCTTCAAAATCACATGAATCTTCACAAGGGCCATAAGCTCTGAAGTCAGAATACCTGGGTTCCTATCTGGGCTCTATCACTTACTTAATGTCTCTGTCTGTGCCTCAGTTCCCTCATCTGGAAAATGGGAGTAATTATATCAGCCCATAGGGTAATTATGAAGATAAGAAGAAACTTATAAAGTGCTTAAAATAGTACTTGGTAAATAGTAAGCCTTATATATGTGTTTGTCTAAAAAAAAAAAGAATTTTCTGTTATGATGGAAAGGTTCTACACTATCCAGTATAGTAGCCCACTAGACACATGTGGCTACCAAGCATTTGAAATGTGGCTAGTGTGACTGAGGACATTAATTTTTATTTTATTAGAATTTGAATTTAGACCACTCTGATGGACAGTCAAGAGCAGGGGTCCTGCCCAGCTGGTGTGGCTGAGTGGTTGAGCATTGACCTGTGAACCAAGAGGTCCCCGGTTCAATTCTTGGTAAGGGCACATACCCAGATCCCCAGTAGGGGGCATGCAGGAAGCAGCCAATAGATAACTCTCTCCCATCGATGTTTCTATA
>NW_006295391.1:1250169-1253346 GCF_000327345.1 Myotis davidii | reverse complement strand
ATAATGATTTCTCCTTTCATTTGAAGGTCTGTGGTGTGTGTGTGTGTGTGTGTGTGTGTGTGAGAGAGAGAGAGAGAGAGAGAGAGAGAGAGAGAGAGAGAGAGCAGGGGTCCTTGCAACAGATAAGTCATCATGGCTGATAGAATCAGCTACCCTTTAAGCCCAGGGGGATCCTTTTGAGCCTGAGTAGCACAGCCTCCTGTAAGCCAAGAAACTCCCCACATCCTTATTCGGCTCAGGCCTCCCAGGCCAGGCACCTGACATCAAGGTAGCATTGCTATTCTCTCAGGTAGCTGGGCAGGTTTGCACGCCCCATTAGAACTGTGGTTGAATAAACCAATTAAGAGCATCTTTTTTTCCCCTTTTTTTAAAAAAATATATTTTATTGATTTTTTTACAGAGTGGAAGGGAGAGGGAGAGTTAGAAACGTGGATGGGAGAAAAACATCGATCAGCTGCTTCCTGCACACCCACTACTGGGGATATACCCACAACCGAGGTACGTGCCCTTGACCAGAATTGAACCCAGGACCCTTCAGTCCGCAGGCCGATGCTCTATCCACTGAGCCAAACCGGTTGCAGCTTTCCTTTTTCTTTTAGGACCATACACCGAGACGCTAAACACAACCATCTACAGATTTAAAAAACTTTCAAAGCTCTAACATGAACACTTTTTCTACGGGTTTTAAAATATATATTCTTCAAGAACATTTAAAAATGCTACTTTTGAAGAAGTCTTTCTCCATATGTAGAGCTGTCTACTGCCATTAAAAAAAAATCAATCCAAGAGAAAGGCAAGACCTCAACTGGTTGGATTCCAAATTAAGCTACAGCTTGAGCTAAAAATAGCTTGCCAGTGTTAAGAATCTGTTCTCTGAATTTCAATGGCTTGTCTCTCTCCCAGAGGACAACATTCACTGTGTTCCATGGCAGGATAGGACTCTGAGAAAGCACACTTCGTGTTTTGTCTGGACTCATTTCTACTTTGTGTTCAGAGTAAAAGTAACCATAGTTTTAGGTTCTACACATATGCGTTGTTAAGCATAATGAGCATAAATATTTATAGCTTTACTTAGCACAGGTATGTATGTGTGTGTGTGTGTGTGTATGTGTGTGTAATTCAGCTTTGTTTAGATAATCCTAAAGGTATGCATAAGGGCCAGAAGGTACATTCTGAAATAGATTTTACCTTTTTTTGTTCTTTAACCATGTTATCATTTACTCTATTTTCTCCTAATTATCACTGAATGATTCTATGCTTTTTAATTTCAAAAACAATTTCTATTTTTTCTCTGGAACTCTGGGATAGCTTTCCATGTGGTAGGAGGACCAGAAGAAGAGCCCAGCTTGTGTGGCTCAGTGGCTGAGCCTCTACCCGGGAAGCAGGAGGTCACTGGCTCGATTCTGATTAGGGCACCTGCCGGGATTGCAGGCTCGATCCCCAATGTGGGGCGTGCAGGAGGCAGCCCATCAGTGATTCTCTCTCATCATTGATGTTTCTATCTCTCCCTCTTCCATCCTTTCTGGAAATCAATAAAAATCTCAATGAAATAGATATTTTTTAAAAGACCAGAAGAAGAAAATGAGCTTCAGGCTCAATATGTGGTAAAAATGGTATTTCAAAATGGATTGCATTACATATACTTTAATACCACAGAAAGCAGGCGTGTATGTACCACAGGTGAGGATACGGTAAGGAGGTGGCCATCTGCAAGCCAAGGAGAGTGGCCGCACCAGAAACCAACTCTGCCAGCACCTTGATCTTGGACTCCCACCCTCGAGAACCTTGAAAAATGCCTTTTCTGTTGTTTACGGCATCCAGTCTGTGGCATTCCGTTGAGGCAGGTCTAGCAAAATGATACACAGAGTTTAGCATTTGATTTAGATCATTTCTTGGTTCTTAGTAAAGAATAGACTTTCCAATGGTCACATTTTTAAACGATGAATCTGTTCTTACCCCTTCATGCTTTGCTTTTCTATTTAAAGAAGTGAGGTTGTTTCCATTGCTGTGTTTTATTTAGTACAACCGCCTGGTATTGAATACCTATTCATATTTACAATATGCTAACTTCTATACAAATATTCAAAAGTCATTCTTATAGCACACAGGGAGTTCAGGTAAAATGGCTTAATAATAGCAATAAAGTTAACAAAGTTGTTAGCACTGAGTGCTTACACGGTAGCAGACACTCTTCTAAGTGCTCTTCTTATATTTATTTTTTTTTCATACCTTTTTAATTGCCAAGTAGTATTCCTTTGTGTAGGCATATCATATTTTCTTTTTTTTTTATTTTTATTATTTTTTTTTATTTTTTTCCTTGCTCTCCTCATAAAATTCTAATGTTTAAACCAAACATGGAAGTTTCTGGGCCCATAAAGCTAAGGACTACTCTTATGACCCCAGAGAGCCATGCTATAACGCTGTTTGAATGGTCTATTGATCTCTCTCTGGCACATCTCTATTTTATTCTCTCTCTAACTCAACACTGTCTTTATTATCTTTATTGCAAAAAGTCTGAACAGTGCTTCTGTGCCAAGACCCTGTCAAGTTACCTGCTAGACTGAATTTGCTAAGTCTGGTGTACAAACTTTGAAAACCAAAGAACAAAATCTTCTTCTCTCTTTTCCTTGTTGAGTAGTTCCTTAGGTGATAAATAAATTATAATGTGACACACATAGAAGATTCTCAATAAATAGTTCTGAGCTGTAGAAAAAATATTCTTGGCACCATTCCCAGAATTAACAACAAAAAATTTAATTTTATATTTGAATGGTACAAATGGGTGTCATAAAATAGGGAACATAAAAAGGCTTAAGGGAAATGGAGGAAAATTCTGTGAACAATTTTTTAAAATGTTTTTATTGATTTCAGAGAAAGGAAGGGAGAGGGAGAGAGAGATAGAAACATCAATGATGAGAGATAATCATCAGTCAGGATCGCGCACGGACTGGGAATAGAACCCTGACCTCTTGGTTTATGGGTCAATGCTCATCACTCCTGAGCCACACTGGCCAGGCCTGTGAACAACTCTCAGGGGATAACTCAGAGGATAGCAATGAGTTATGTGCACTGTTCTGGGAAAAGGGTCTTCAGCATTTAAATAGTTAAATGTGGAGTGAATGCAGCAGCAGCTGGAGGGAGTGTTTACAGTGCAAGGCAGGAAGTATGGAGTCAATG
>NW_006295391.1:1234798-1250139 GCF_000327345.1 Myotis davidii | reverse complement strand
AAGAGTGGGAGAAGGGGGAGGGAGAGGAGAGAGGGTGCCTGCAGAGGAAGGTTTCTCATTGTTCTGGGCCTGGAAGACTTTCTCTTACAAACTGAAGCCAGATATTGGCCAGAGATCCTCTCCCATTGTTGCAGAAAGGATGAAAACGTGCTGAGTGGAGATAGAGTGAAGCCAAAGTGGGGAGATACAGGCATTGTGCCCAGAATACATTTGGAACTTCCAGCATTTGTATGGAGGGACATAAAAATAGAAATTAAGAGGCTTAGACATCTAGAAATACAATTGATAAAGACTTCTTAAATAATAATCACAATATCTAACATTTATTTAGCAGTTTTACATGCCAAGAGCTGTGTTAAATATTTTGTAATTGTTATCTCACTCAATTCTCAAGAACCCTGTGAGGAAAGTGTTTTAGAAATTATTCATTTTATAAATGAGCCTACTGTGGCTTTGCAGATTAACTAGTTTGCCCCAAATATAAATTTAAATACTTTGCCTCTGTCAAAGTACAAATCTTTAAAAGTTAGAAACATGATCTTTATACAAATATATTTGTCCAAGATTTACTTGCCTCATTTATGAAGAAACAAGCTAGTTCAAAAGGGGAAGATAGGAGACTGTGTTTGCGTGCGTGCCTGAGTGCGTGCCTGCGTGCATGTGTGTATGTCTTAGCAAAGGAAGAAAAGAATGCTGAGTAGATTGCAAAGTAAGATAAAGAATAGGAAACTGACTAATGTTCCACAGCACAATAAAACCAAAAGATTTCTATTGGACATGAATAATTTGTATCTCTAGTAGATAAAAATAATTTGCACCTTAATCATCTAGAGATTCTAGACTGGGACCTGATCTCCAACTTGAGGATTCAGCAAATAGAGGTTGGTACCTCACGGAGACGTCAGCTGCATGTGACACTCCCAGAACCATAGTTTGCTTTCATAGAGTTATGAGGTGATGCCCACGAGTGGGGTCGAAGGGTTTTTTTAAAAAAATATATATTATATAATTGATTTCAGAAAGGAAGGGAAAGGGAGAGAGAGATAGACTCATCAATGATGAGAGAGAATCATTGATTGGCTGTCTCTTGCACACTGGGAATTGAGCCTGCAACCCAGGCATATGCCCTGACCGGGAATCGAACAGTAGTTAACAGGTTGATGCTCAACCACTGAGCCAAACCAACTTGGGCAAAGTTAACATCTACTTTTAAAGACATAGATTCCTAAACAATGAAACATAGTACAACAAATAAAATTGCATCCCCTAGATAATCAGTGCTCTCAGGTGGATTTATTAGACAATCTTGTCTACAACACTATCTAAAAGAACTTCCCGTAATGAGGGAGATGTTTTACAGCTGCACTGTCCACTAAGGTAGCCACAGGCCACACTGAATACTTAATTAAGCCCTTAAAATGTGACTAGTATGACTGAGGACCTGAATTTTAATTAATTTAAATGTAAATAGTCACACATGGCTAATGACTACTATACACACATAGCTAGTGACTGCAATATTGGGATTGTATCAGATGACACAATGCTATGACTTTGAAAGAGCACATTCTACAGGTCATTCACATGAGTAGTAAATTTTGAGAAACACTGTTGTATGTGATACTAATAAAAGTTGTCTGTTGGCCAAATTTTAAAAAGCACTGCTCCAATCCATGCTCTTCTAACATCTACTCTCTCTTTTTTAAATGTATATATTTTTTTACTGATTTTGGAGAGGGAGAGAGAGATAAGAACATCAATGATGAGAGTGAGTCATTGATTGGCTATATCCTGCACAGCCCAACACTGGGGACTGATTGAACCACAACCTGGGCATATGCCCCAACTGGGAATCAAACCATGACCTCCTGGTTCATAGGTCGATGCTCAACCACTGAGTCACACTGGTTGGGCTAGTAGGGGTGGGCAAACTTTTTGACTCGAGGGCCACAATGGGTTCTTAAACTGGACCGGAGGGCTGGAACAAAAGCATGGATGGAGTGTTTGTGTGAACTAATATAAATTCAAAGTAAACATCATTACATAAAAGAGTATGGTCTTTTATTTCAATAGTTTTATTCATTTCAAACGGGCCGGATCTGGCCCACAGGCCGTAGTTTGCCCACAGCTGGGCTAGAATCTACTTTCTAAAAAAGGCAAAAATGGTTGTATTATTAATACCATTGAGCAGACAGGTAACTGAGAGTCAAGTGCTGAAGGCAACACGTTTAGTCAGTGGTAAAAGTTGGGTTTGAACCTAAGTGTGTCTGCGTGAAAGGTTGAAATCTCAAATGCCCACAGAGGCCTGGTAGGTCAAACGGGTCAAGTGGTTTGATCATAAAACAAACTAAAAGCAGCAAGTCTACATTCATTTGTTTATAGTCTAGAATTGCCAGATCTCATAATTCTTTCAGGAAAATCCATATTTCTGAACTTTTATGTGTCCATTGGTTATGCTTGTATCCATGTATACAAGTCCTTTGGTTGATCTCTTACCCCGCCCCCAACCCTCCCCTGCCTTCCTGCTGTAGTTTGACAGTCTGTTCGATTCTTCTTTGCCTCTGTATCTATTTTTATTCATCAGTTTATAATGTTCTTATGTAAGTTATTCTTGGTTTTTGAAATCCTGTACTATAGACCAAACAAAACAAGCATGTAGTTCTAATATGGCCCACAGGCCACCAGTTTTCAATCCTGGCTAGCTCAACCGTGTACAAGCTTTCCTCTTTGCCCTGTTGCTTCTATAGGGCACTGGGAGCAGGGATTTGGCCTCTCCAGGCCTTCCCAGGCAGAGCCAAGGGCTTCTCACCTTTCAATATTTGTCACATAACCCTAAATGATTATTTATACGTTTGTCTTCTCAGCTAGAGATTGCAAGTGTCTGGAGGAGAGAACCATCAACTCAGCTATCTATTGCCAGCATAACACCTGGCCAACAGAAAGCATTTCATGCAGGCTAGTTGAATGAGCATGCATAAAAGTAAGAAGTGAAAATAAACAGAGTGGCTATGAGCCATTTCTTCATTTTCACTTTAAATTTCTATGGGTCAAACTGACTTATTTCCTTGTTGTTGTTTTGTTGTTGTTTTTAAACCAAGGCTCAGACTTCGACACAAATATTACAAAGAATAATTCAGAAATAATCTCAAAATAATAATGGCTACCATCTTTTTCAAAGCCTGCTCTGTGTAAGGTTCTTCCTTATTTCATCCCTCTAATAACCCAGTGAAGTGAACATTATCTTCCCTCTTTCACTGAAGAGAAAACAGATTCAGAGTTGTTAAGTAATTAGCCCAAGGTCACACAGCTCTCAGCTCTATTGCTTGCTGTATTAATTCTCTGTGAGCTCCGCGCAGTAGCTCCCTCTGTACTTGTTAAGTTTCCCTGGAAAAAGTCCACTCCTTTCCTTTGGTGAGAAGACTGAGAGAGCCGAGGAGGAAGGTGCCAGGGTGGTCCTGAGGGGAGGAGAGGCTTCCTTAGAGGGAGCTGTCTGACAGAAGTAAGCAAACCAGGCAGGTGAGAGGCTGGCTGTGGAGGTGCAGAACTGGTGTTGGGGAAGCCAGACAGGAGATCTGAGCTGGTCACACTACAGGCAGGAGAGCCAGAAAAAAGAACCCGAAGCCAGAGAATCCAAGAGGAATGGGAGCGTAGGGAGGGGCGGGTTGTGCCTGCGTCAGAGGGGCCTACTGGTTTTCTTCACATGTCTCTGAAGCTTGGTGCGTGGGAAAGGCGCAGGAAGGCGCAGACACTGGTTCAGTGCAGAGCCCGGCACCGGTGCCGGGGCTCGATCAGTGCTCAGCGACAGATTCACTTTCATGAAGTTGCCCATAAGGATTCATGAAGAGATGCCACTTACCCTTAAAATTCAAACAAAACAGAGGTTCAGAAAATTGGAGGAAGCTAACACAACCCAGTGGGTGTTTCAAATAGTCATCTCCCCCTCCCTTGCCCTTTTCCCACACCAGCAATTTCTCCATCCCATGAAGGTGTTACCATTCGACACGTATTAATCCATTCATTGAAGAACCAAACTATCACCTGCTGGAATGCACATGAAATGTCGATTCCTCTAAAGAAAGACATTATGAAGCTGGAGAAGTTCCAAAGTAGAAATTTTAAAAAATAACAATAACAAGGAGAGAGGATGGCCGGCCTCCAGGGCTTGAACTCTGAGCCCGAGGTCTGTGGTGAAGACTCAGGAGAGGGGCCCCATCTAATCCTAGGAAGTCAGGAAAAAGGTGACCTGTGGGATCAGACATAGAATTTTTCATTACATTCCATACCAAACGGGCACATGATTTGAAGCTTCAGTCTTACATTTAAGATGCGTAAAAAAACCTTATGCTACAATCTTACACTCTTGGTACTAAGTTTATCAAATCTTTTACCCAAGAAGTGGTTAAGGCTGAACATAGAAATTGTCACCAAAAATGGTTTATATTCAGTCATGAAATCCACAATGGGTTATTAAGAAAATCTAAGGGATATAAACGTTGGAGTCAGTGTAATGTGACAGATCTGCTCCGTTGGAAACATATCAATTAACCACGTTGATTGATAACTCCCAAATTTATTCCTTAACTAATTTAGTAAGATCACTTACTTTTCAAGAAATATGAAATATTCCTTTTTGAATAGATCCCATTTTTTCCCCTGCCTACAACTGAGATAAACTAGGTCTTTATCAAAATGATTTTATGAAATACAACCAGCACCTCCAGCAACTCCTCACCAGATAAAAACTGTAGCATAACCTTAAAAGTCTACATACTGTTTTCTAAAGACCCAGTGATTGAAAGCAGAGCTGCGAAAAAGGGGGGTGGGGTGGGAAGAGTTCTTTACTGTGAACTTTTGTTTTTCTGTGAAGGATTTTATCAAACTGAATGTGTTATGAATTTTAAAGATATTTGATGCTGAGAGGGAAAAAATAAGTATGCTGTCCTTTCTTGCAGGCTTGTCTTTAGATGTGTCTGGTCATTACCTTGGCAACCCTTACAAATGCCAAGTGACGTCAAGAAAAGAGGAAAAACACTGCTGAGAGCATACACTCCATGCATTATAGATCATCCCGGGGACTAGCATTCTTGGGCACATGCAAACACTAGATGGATTTAAGATGAGCACAAGAAATCTTCCACTTTGCAGACATTCTTCATACACTTTTTAAGGACTTAGAAATCTGAAAAGAGCATCTTTGAGTTTTTAGTTTAAGCAAAACACAATTCAGCTATTGGCTTAGTTGTTCTGTCTCAGTAACTGCCAAATCCACCAAAATGTTGGCACTGTAAATCTCATAAACAAATGGAAACTGCCTTTTTCTTTTGAAAGTATATTTTCCCAACAGTTTATTATATAAAAAAAAAGTTCAGTTATAGAAAGTTTAAAGAATTTTATAATGATCGCCTATATACCCATCACCCAAAGTCTTCCATTAGTATTTTACTCTATTGGCCTTATCACATTTTCTATCTATCTATCTATCTATCTATCTATCCATCCATCCCTTATCTATACCTTCATCCATCTCAGTTTTGATGCATTTCAAGCAACAAAATTGCAGGCATGGATATACTTTACCCTATATATTATTAACTAGAGTTCAATAGGTTTTCTCTTGATACAACATTTACAAACAATGAAATGCTCAATTTCAAATGTATTTTTGCTGAGTTTTTTCAAAAAAAGCATAAAAACTCCTATCAAGATATAAAACATTACTGTCACCCCAGAGAGCTCCCATGTGCTTCTTCCCACTTAATCCCCACCCCGCTCTCTCTCCATAGGCAACCACTCTTCTGATTTATGAGTGTTTTTAAGAGCCTTGTATGGGGCTGATTACTCCTAAGAGTCTCCTCCTTTGAACTGTCCCACAGTCTTCATCATCCCTTAGATTACAAGTGCGCATGCCCAGTGCGTGCAGTATTAGAGTGCCCAGCATTTACTTTTCCTGTTACAGCTTTTCCCTAACTTCAACCATGTATTCACGACATACCACTTTCAGGGATGAAAGGCAACATCAGAACAGGCTACATACTTTTTGAGGCTCCGTGAAAAATGAAGATGCAAGACCCTGGTTCAAAATTTATTAGGAATTTCAAGATGATGACAGCCCAGCATTAAACTAAGTGCAGGACCCTCTGAGCATACGGCCTCTTCCGTTGCACGATTTGCACACTCATGAAGCTGGCCCCAGTCAACACAGTTTTTCTTCTGGAAACTGAAGTATTTAGCACAGCTTTATAAAGAAAAGTAACAAAGGCAAATGACTTAGAACTAGAAATTTGTAAGTATCCCTGGATCAGCCAATTTCAACCTCCGAAGAAGACAAGCTGAAGTGGGTAGCAAAATTGTCTCTTAGGTTTCCTTTCCTTCTTTAGTAGCTGAATCAGTGGGTATCTTTATAAACAAAGTTATTTTGAGTTAGTAAAGGTTAACGGTTTCCCAGGACTACATATCATGAAACTGGTTACCTCCAGACCAGTCATCTCTGTCCTGGTTGTAATTATATGAAGAAGTCACCATATTTACATTTTAATTCATTAGCATCTTAGGGAACATATTTAACTAAAAATAAAAAGCATTTTTCTATTCAAAAAGTTAAAAAACATCTAGAAGAAAATACAAACAACTTGTAATCTTGAAGCAGTGTAATAAGACACTGGTTGCCTTTCTGTCTGGAAATAACAAAACATTTTTAAATGATGGCCAAATGGTTGCCAAATATACTCTTCTTTTTTTAAGTTTTGGGACCACTTTTTTTTCCCTTTATTGATTAAGATATTACAAATGTGTCCTTATCCCCCATTGTCCCCTCATCCTCCCAGTCCTGCCCTCACCCCCCTGTTGTCTATGTCCATTGGTTAGGCTTATATGCATGCATACAAGTCCTTTGGTTGATCTCTCCCCCTTACCTCCAGCCTCTCCTACCTTCCTTCTGAGATTTGAGCATCTGATCGATGCTTCTCTTTCTCTAGACATGTTTTTGTTCATCGGTTTATGTTGTTCATTATAATCCACAAGTGAGTGAGATCATGTGATATGTATCTTTCTCTGACTGACTTATTTCACTTAAATATACTCTTAAACAACTTCTAACAGAGCAAGTTTCCCTTGATTAGGGAGAGCTTCTGGGTTGGTGAACATGTGGAGGTGCTGGGAGAGTGGCCGCCAGGAGAGGGCATGGGAGCTCCGCACACTTTTCCTGTACCTTGTCCTGAGTATCTCTCCCATCTGACTGTTTCTGCATTCAGCTGTTAACCCAAAAACATACAAACCTGCCTCTCTCCTCCCTTTAAAGTTTACTCCCTTAATCATTCAATCCTCAGGGCAATTAGGTTGTGGTCAGCTTCAGATAGTCTTAGAAACGAAGCCTCGGGTCTTAACAACATGACCATTTTTCTTTTTTTGTATTTTTTTTTTTGCAACTTCCCCAAATCTCCAGAAAGATCAGATTTGCTTATTTCTTATTCAACGATTCTAGTCTGACATCATGTAGATAAAATCACAGCATTTTCTTAATTCAGGAGAAGCCAGTTGTGGGTTTAGAAGTTGCGTGTGTCTTTCAAATGACTGCAATGCTGTCTGGTTAACAATGAATCAATAAAATGGTTAGCCATTCTATCCTCTCACACAGTTGAGATCCCTTATTAATGGCAATGCAACAGCCAAGTGAGGAGATTCTTAGGGCAAGGTTTTAAACATAGAGCTTCTGTTGTCTTGAAGCTTGGGGTTCCAGCGTGTCAGTACGCAAAAGCATTCTGAATTCCTCAACCTGGAAGCTCCCAGTCAAAATATTTAGCAATTATTATGGTGTGGCCCAATTGATCAAATTGTAAGTCAGCCATAGTAGCCAAGCCACATTGTGGAGTTGATTTTTTAGTAGCTGGATGGTAAGGGGAGGTCCAGGGGATATGGTGAAGGGCCAACATAGTGGGTAGCAGAGAGGTACTTACTTGGTGGATTTCAACAGTGGTTATATAACAACTAGAGGCCTGATGCACAAAATTCGTCCAAGAGTAGGCCTTCGCAGCCTGGATCAGACGTCCAGAAGGATGTCTGATCTATTTAGCATATTATGCTTTTATTATTATAGATATACTAGAGGCCCAGTGCATGAAATTCGTGCATGGGGGGAGGTCCCCTCAGCCCAGCCTGCACCCTCTCCAATCTGGGACCCCTCAGGGGATGTCTGACTGCCGGTTTAGGTCCGATCCCAGGGATGGGGCCTAAACCGGCAGTCAGACATCCCTCTCACAATCCTTAATCTGCCATCAGCATCCTATACCAGAGTGGTAAATTTCTCATAACCCATGAATCTGCACTGACACATTATCATCACCCAAAATCCACAGTTTACATTGATATTCACTCTTGCTGTTGTACATTCTATGGGTTTTAACAAATGTATAAGGATACATATGTACCATTACAGTATCATACAAAATAGTTTCCATGTGTTTCCTCTGATGAATCAACCTATAGTCATTTCATAGTTTCATTAAAAACATTTTTTTTTCATTTCATGCTTGTTCAGTCATTTGGTCATCTCTCACTAACCCCCTGCTGGTCATCTTGTGAGGGCGTGAGAATCAATTTGTGTATTACCTCTTTATTATATAGGATATGGATGTATTAGGATTTCAGCCTTGGGATGTCCCTGTTGGTCCATTGGCTTACTTGGCAGGTGACTCTTAGTAGCCTATTTCCCTGATTAAGTCAGGAAGTAGGCTTATAAACCAGGTTAGATTAATCAGAGATCTTCCCTATGATATTTCTATTTGGAGTTATAGGAGCAGCACCTCCCCACCTTCTCCCTCATGCTCCCTGCTATCTATTGCATTCTTTTTTTTTTTTTTTTAAATACGGAACGCTTCACGAATTTGTGTGTCATCCTTGCACAGGGGCCATGCTAATCTTCTCTGTATCATTCCAATTTTAGTATATGTGCCAGTGAAGCGAGCACTCTATTGCATTCTTATAAGACTACCAGACCAGGATTTTTCAGGGTTCTGATTACTTTCAGAGTGTAGTGGGACAGTAGTTTTTCTAGATTTATGGTCCTTTTTCTCCAGGGTCTCCCCACATCCTTTTTAGAAAATAGTCTTTAGAGAAGTTTTAGGTTCTAAAGTATAGAGATTTCCCATATACCCCCTGCCTCCACATATGCATAATCTCCCCCTAAATGCCAACATCATGAACTAGAGTGATAAATTGTTACAATCAATGATCCTACATTATACCTGAAGCCCATGGTTTACATTATGGTTCACTCTTGGTATTTTATATTCTATGGGTGTTGACAAATGTATAATTGCATGTATATATCATTATTGTATATTATAAAATAGTTTCACTACCATAATAATCCTCTGGGTTCTTTTTTTTACCTACTCATCTCTCCCTCTCCCCTATTCCCTGGTAACCACTGATCCTTTCTAGAATGTCATGTACTTGGAATCATATAGTATGTTGTCTTTACAGAGTGGCTTCTTTCATTTAGTAACATGCAGTTAAGTTTCCTCCACATCTTTTCATGGCTTGATAGCTCATTTCTTTCTAGTGCTGAATAAATATTCCATTGACTGGTTGTACTACATTTTATCCATTTATCTAGTGAAGGGTATCTTGGGTTTTTCTCAAGAGGTAAACATCTGTGTGCAGGTTTTTGTGTGGGTGTAAATTTCAACTCATTTGGGTAAATGTAGGGAACGGCTCTAGAGTTAAGCCTTGGATTGACCTGTGGCAGAGCCACAAACAAGTCCCAGCTTAGAGGGCAGAGCCCTCTTAGCATGATTAAGCTTGACATTATGGCCACCCCTTAGATCCTTCCTGGGTAGCTAATGGGCTGTGGGAGATGCAGCAAGTGCTGCCAAAACAAGTGAAACTCACAAGAACATTGTAACTATGGTGACCACTACCTTATTTTTCTCTGACTATAAAATAAAGCCTTAGCTTGCTAGCTCGATCCTTCTCTGTGGCCTCATCCAGGCACAGGAGATCCACCGAGCCCCAGCTATAGTCTCTTTTTCTGTCTTTTCTTTTATCCTTCACCACACCTCCTCAGGCTCACCGAACCCTTGGCTATGCTGGCATGGCACAGGTAAATACCAAGGAATGTGATTGCTGTATTATATAGAAAGAGTATGTTTAGCTTTATAAGAAACCACCAAACTGTCTCCTAAAGTGGCTGTACTATTTTGCATTCCCACCAGCATGAGAGTTCCTGTTGCTCCACATCCCTGTCAGCACTTAATGTTGTCAATGTTTTGGATGTTGGCCATTCTAATGGATATGTAGTAGCATCTCATCATTTTAATTTGCAATTCCCTATTGCATATGCTTATTGTCATATGCTTTTTGTCATCTGTATATCTTCCTTGTTTAGTCATCCTTTTCATATGTGTATTTGTCATCTATATATCTTCTTTGGTTAGTCATCCGTTCAGGTCTTTTGTTCATTTTTTATTCAAGTTTTTTGTTCTTTTATGATTGAATTTTAAAAGTACTTTGTATATTTGAGATAACAGTCTTTTATCATATATATCTTTCACAAATATTTTCTCCCAGTCTGAGGCTTGTCTTCTCATTCTCTTAACAGTGACTTTTGCAAAGGTATTATTCATTTTAAAAAATTTAATAGTCTATTCAACTGAAGGGATTACTCATTAGATAATAAGATCCCTGCCTTCATGGGGCTTAAATTTTAATGCAGAAAATGACAATAAACAAATAAATGAATAAACATATAATAGACATTTAAGTGGAGATAGTTGCTGGGGAGAAAATTTCAGCAAGGTAAAGGGTTAGAGAGTGACTGGGGAAAGCTCAGTCTGGCTAGTGTGGAGATTTATTGGGGCCAAAGTAGTAATTTATTACTACTTTGTGGAAATCAGAGGAGAAGTGGGGAGACCTGTTAGGAGTCTACTGCAGTCACATGAGCAAGAGATGATGTGGGTATGGACGAGGGTTGAGGCACTGGAGGTGTTCAAATGTATCCAGATTCTAAACGCTTGTTAAAAGTGGAGCTGACATAACTTGCTCATGGATTGGGTACAAAAGGAATAAAGAATTCAGAGATGAAAACTAGTCAGGAACCAAGTGAATGGTGGCTCCATTCTGGGAGGGGAGTTGGGAAGGAGGGGATAGGCAGAAACCAGTCTAGGGCATGGGACAATCAAGTGAAAATTCAGGAAGAGATGTCCAGTAGACCATTGTGAGTCACTCAAAGGTTATGGTTGGAAATATTTTAAAAATTGGAATCTTCAATATATGAGAGTGTGCTGGATATCTTTGTAGGCCTGCCAGATTCTCTCTCCATGCCTCACCACCTTGGTCTCTGCCTCTATATAGACTAACCTATACGGATGAAGTCAATGGACTCCAACCCTCTGGTTTCCAGTTGGATTCAGCCAGTTAGGCAGGATGTGCCATGCCAGCACAGCCAAAGGTTCAGTGAGCTTGAGGAGGTGTGGTTAAGGATAAAAGAAAAGACAGAAAAAGAGACTACAGCTGGGGCTCGGTGGATCTCCTGTGCCTGGATGAGGCCACAGAGAAGGATCCAGCTAGCAAGCTGAGGCTTTATTTTATAGTCAGAGAAAAATAAGGTAGTAGTCACCATAGTTACAATGTTCTTGTGAGTTTCACTTGTTTTGGCAGCACTTGCTGCATCTCCCACAGCCCATTAGCTACCCAGGAAGGAGCTAGGGAGGGCCATAAGGTCAAGCTTAATCATGCTAAGAGGACTCTGCCCTCTAAGCTGGGACTTGTTTGTGGCTCTGCCACAGGTCAATCCAAGGCTTAACTCTAGAGCGGATTCCCACAGCAGGAGATCAAGATGAGATGGTTTATTACCTCATCTCCCTTTCTGCAGTTCCCCCTCATTTGCATGAGTCTCTTCATGAAATTCACAGTTTCTGTTGGGCAAGTCTCCACATGGCCTCTCTCCAAATGCAGCAACTGCTTGTTCCGTTCACCTCTTCAGGTCCATGGGGGTTACATCCCCTCCCTTCACTACCCCCAGAGTACTGCTATCCTTATACCTTTATAAATACAGTAGTTCACACTCCCTATTCACAGTTTCACTTATCCTAGTTTCAGTTATCTACAGTCAATCACAGTCTGAAAATATTAAGTGGGAAATTCCAGAAATAAACAATACATAAATTAAAAATTGCATACCATTCTGAGTAGTTTGATGAAATCTCGTGCCATTCCACGTCATCCCTCATGCCAGCTGTGAATCATCCCTTTGTCCAGCACATCTTCAGGTTGTAAACACCGTACATGTTAGTCACTCAGGTGGATTATCAGATCTACTGTTGTGGTATAGTGCTTGTGTTCAAGTAACCTTCATTTTGCTTAATAATGGTCCAAAGTACAAGAGTAGTGATACTGGCAATTTGGCTATGACAAAGAGAAGCATGAGGTACTTCCTTTAAATGAAAAGGTATGTATGTACAGGAAAAAAGCAGTATTATAGAGGGTGTAGTACTATCCACCATTTCAGGTATCCACTGGGGGCCTTGGAATGTATGCCCTGTAGGTAAGGAGGGACTACTGTAGTCCCTTTAGTGAATCTTGCTTGATTTATCTTAATTTGAGTGTGCAATCTCTTTCCTGTTAGGGCTCTAAGATTGGATAAGATCACTTAGGGAGTAAGAAGGGATAGAAAAGGAAAGAGATTTAAGGACTGACTGCCAGAACACTATTTGCTGGGGAGAGAAATTCTGAAAGGGGAGATCAGTGAGACAGAAAGAAAATCAGGAACATGTGATACCTCGGTGGTGGCTCAGAAGGTAGGCTCAAGAAAGATCTCCATTTCCCTGGGACTCCTACAACCTCTGTTGTCCTTGCTTGTCATTCCTGACTCCTTCCTGCCTCAGTGAATTATCTCCCAGGGGTCTTGAATTTGGCTTCTGACACCCCCATATCAACTGATATGTTATATGTATCTGACCCCTAAGGGAGATGATGGTTTGAGTTCTCAGAGGCTCTGAGCAGCTGTGCAAATCTACAGATAGGGGAGAGGGAAACAGAGAGGAACTTCCAAAGACATGTGCTTACACACAATTATTTTAAAACCTGTCTCAAGTACGATACTGGTTATATAGCCACAGCAAGAAAGTGCTTCATATTCACCATTGTTGTTGCGTGCCTAACATGACATTTAGTACACAGTGGCAGCTCAAAGGGGTTGTTTCTTTTTTTTGGCGGGGGGGGAGGGTGGATGAATAAATGTGTTGTTGTTTTTTAAGTGGCTTATTGTGATATAGTTATACTGTGCTTCTGGGGCATGAAGGCCCCTGTACAGAACTGACAACTCATTCTTTGAATTGCCCTATTATAATATGTCTCTGATTATGTTTTACTACACTACGTAATGCTTGGGTGTGAATGAACTTTTTTTTTTTTTTAACAGAATTGCATTGAGAAGATGACAACATATACTCTGCAGAAACAAAGACTGTGGATTTTGGTCACTTGGGCTCTGGGTGTCAGATAAATGTATTAGTACTGTACTTCTAACAACGGTCCTTTTTGTTTAAAGTGTGAAACTGCTATTCACTAATATTTTGGTGCCATTCCCAGAAAGCATGCTTCATATAATTGGCAAGTTTTTGTAGAAGCTTTTCTCTGTCTGCAACTTCCATATTAGTGTGCTTGACTGATTTCCTCAACTCTCTGTATCCGATCCTAACTCAGTATAGGTGAAAAAACTCCTTCTTTTACTAAGTGGAGTTTGAATCCTGGCTGTGCCACTTTCACAAGCTATAATTTTGTGTGTATGTGTGTGTGGGGGGGTAAATCTCTATTGTTGAAAGTATTACATATCTTCCCCTCCTTCCTCCATGACCCCCTTGAGACTGCCCCTCCCCCACCCAGATCTTCACTACCCTATTGTCTGTGTCCATATGATTTTGTGAAAGATCTTAACCGCTTTGAGTCTTAGTTTCCTTACCTATACAATGGGCTTAATAGTACAGCTGATCCTCATTATTCACAAATTCCATATTTGTGAATTCATCTAATTGCTAGAATTGATATGTTATCCCCAAATCAATACTTGTAACACTTCTTTTTAAAAAAATATATTTTATTGATTTCTTATAGAGAGGAAGGGAGAGGGATAGAGAGTTAGAAACATCGATGAGAGAGAAACATAGATCAGCTGCCTCTTGCACACCCCCTACAGGGGCTGGGCCCGCAACCAAGGTACATGCCCTTGACTGGAATCGAACCCGGGACCCTTCAGTCCACAGGCCAATGCTCTACCCACTGGGGTGTCCTGGAGGGTGTCCCAGATCAGGGTAGGGTCCCCACTGGGGTTCCTGGCCAGCCTGGATGAAGGGATGGTGGCTGTTTGCAGCTGGTCACAGCCCCTTCAGGGTGGGGGTCCCCACTGAGGTGCCTGGCCAGTCTGGATGAGGGGATGAGGGCTGTTTTCAAGCTGGCAGGTGACTGAAGCTCCCAACTGCTCCTTTTTTCTTTTTTCTTTTTTTTAATTCTGGGCCAGCTTTAGCTCTGACTCCAGCTCTGAGGCCTCTGCTGCTGAAAGCAGGTATCTGGTTTGTTTGTGTTCTATAATCAAAACACTGTATCAACTCCAGCTCTGAGATCCTGGCTCGCTGAAAGCAGGTTTCTGGGGTTTTGTTTAGCTTCTATATTTGTAACTATGTTTCAAACTGCAAGCTCAGAGGCCGGCAAGGCAGGCAGGGAACGTTGGTTTCCTCCGTCACTGAAGCAAGCAAGCCTCATGTTAGTTTCAAGCTGCCTGGCTGTCGGCCACCATCTTGGCTGGCAGTTAATTTGCATATCGCCCTGATTAGCCAATGGAAAGGGTAGTGGATGTACACTAATTACCATGTTTCTCTTTTATTAGATAGGATAGTAGAGGTTTATATAGCGTTGTGTATTGTTAAGCCCTGATACAAAAGCCTGTTGAGAATATTAGTGGAACAAGAGCATCATAGTGTCTTGTTCTCCTGGGACAAGGCTGGGAGAACACTCTCTAACAAAACAGTGACGTCACTGTTTGTTAGAGAGTGTTCTTCCGGCCTTGTCCCAGGAGAGCAAGACACTATGAACTAGAACTAGAACCCTTTTGCAATAGCACGTTTGACAGTTTCATTGGGGCCATGGGGACTACATATGAATTTCGCAGGAATGGCCACTGAACATAAGCTGTGCTATTCCTATGTGTGCTGAGGGCATCATTTGGGGTGTGAGAAATAATCAGGCTTAACTTGTAAATAACATCTCTAGCAGGCATCCAACTGAGAGTCCTGAGCTGATGTACAATCCTGGACAAGAGGTAGCAACCTAAAACTTACTTCAATTTGTGT
>NW_006295391.1:1227273-1234331 GCF_000327345.1 Myotis davidii | reverse complement strand
GAGGTAGCAACCTAAAACTTACTTCAATTTGTGCCTTTTCACTTCATTTTGTTTTGGCTTCCTGGAGTGTGACCATTCAAGGGAAACTGAGGCAATCATTGCAGAAGTCTACAAAACAGGCTAATAAAAGCTAGAACTAGTCACTGTGTATGTATAAGGAGGGTATAGTTTGCGGAGGCTTTATAGTGTGCTGTTCATAGGACATAGGAACTGTTTGGGTCTGGAGGTACAGAGGAGACTGAGATTCCCTAGAATAATTCAGAGTTTGAATTTTGGAAGAGAAAAATAATTTCAATTTTGGATGTGTTGAGATTGAGGTACATTTTCCAACTGGGACGAGTGAATGCAAAAGTCTAGCAGGCCAAGACTGGAATATATAGATTTGAGAGCTATTTGTCATGGGTAACAGGTAAAGTGGAAGGAATGGATGAGGTATTCAAGGATCTGCACTGGAAGAAGAAGAAAGGTAGAGGCTGTGAATAGCTGTCCCCCGGCTGCAGAAGGAGGAAGTGGAGACACAGGAGTGGTCAGAAATATCAAAGGAACATCAGGACTCAAAAGCCACCTGTGGAGGAACAGGTGATATGGTTAACTTTGGAAAGAGATGAGTAGATGAAAATACACAGGAATGGGGTTAAAGAAGAGGAAACTCAAGACAGATGTATTTGATTTCAGAGGATTGAAAGGCTAGTTCATCTTAGCGAATGGGAAAGGAATTCAGGAGGATAGAAAATGTTTGGAATAGTCACCATGAGGAATGTAATTGGAAGTAAATACAGCTGAACAAAGGACCGCTGATCCCAGTGAGAATTTTGTTGCTATTCTATAGCATAAAAATATAAGGAAAAATTGTATAGATTCCGGATGTTTCTGTTAATGCTTCACAGCTGTTTTATTCTGTACTTTTTTAATTGCAAGTGACAAAAATCCCAGTTCAGACTAGATTAAGGAAAAAGCGAAATTTATTGGCTTACATAACAGCAAAGCCTAAAGAGTATGATCCATGTATGATTAAATCCAGGGCCTCAAACAATGTCAACAAAAATATGTTTCTCTCTGTTTGGCAACACTTTCTTAGACAGCCACTGGCAGTTCCAAGAATACAGACTGCCTACTTCAGCAAACCTTTACAAAAAGAGTACTGCTTTCCCAATTTTTCCAGCCAAACCCCAGGGTAAGCCATAATTGGCCCAGTTTGGGTAATATGCCCAGTGCTGGACTAATCACTGGGGTTAAGGGGATGGGGTAGCCTGGGTCTGGGCTATACATTCACCCCATGAATCACACAGACCCAAAGTGGGGAAGGGATGGTTTTTCAAAGGAGTGCTGGTCAGGCCAAATAATCAGGTCCACTAGAGCTTGAGAACATGAGTGGAGAAAATAGATGGTAGGATCAGTACTGTCAGGATAGGTTAGATTATGCCATAAAACAGCCCCTCATCTCAAGGACTTTCAGCAAAGATTTGTTTCTTCTTTTGCTGCATGTCCATTGTAGAGTATTTGGAGCCACTTTCTTTTTCTTTCTTTTTTTAAAATTGACTTCTGAAAAGAAGGGAGAGGGAGAGAGAGAAATAGAAACATCAATGATGAGAGAGAATCATTGATTGGCTGCCTCCTACCCAGCCCATACTGGGGATGGAGCCCAAAACCCAGGCATGTGCCCTGACCAGAAATCAAACCTTGACCTCCTGGTTCATAGGTCGATGCTCAATCACTGAGCCACACCGCTTGGGCTCATCTTTAAAATTTAATAGAAGTTGGGAGCGGGCGAGTGCAGGCTAGAAGGGGTCAATGGTGGGGGGTACATCTGTAATACTTTCAACAGTAAAGATTTTAAAAATAAAAAAATTAATTAATTAATATTAGTAATAGCTAAATTCTCTCAGAAATGTATGCTTATACACAGATTCCAAGGTGTTTTGAAGTTATGTTTGTCAGTCTGTAAAGAGAATTGGAAACACATTCTGAAAGGATTTGAAGAGAGTTATAAATGACAAATGAGAGATGATAAAAGAAAAATATTGCTTTACATTTTTTTAAACTGATTTGAGAGAGGAAAAAAAGGACAGGAGGGAGGGAGAGAGAGAGAGAGAGAAACATGATTTGTTATTCCACTTATTTATGCATTCATTGGTTGACTCCTGTATGTGCCCTGACTGGGGATCAAGCCTACAACCTTGGTATATCAAGACGATACTCCAACCAGCTGAGCTACCTGACCAGGGTGAAAAAAATATTGCTTTTTATAAATAGCTATTCCATGTATTTACTTTTTGCAAACTATTTTGTATAGCTTATGAGAAATTAAGTCCTGCTAGACTGTTGTGGCTCAGTGGTTGAGCATCAACCCATGAACCAGGAAGTCACAGTTCAATTCCCCGTCAGGGCACATGCCCAGGTTGCAGGCTTGATCCCAAATAGGGAATGTGCAGGAAGCAGCTGATCGATGATTCACCCTCATCATTGATGTTTCTCTCTCCTTCTCCCTTCCTCTTTCTGAAATCAATTTAAAAAAACATTAAAAATTTTTAATTCCTAAGAGAGCAAAAAAAATCTTGTGAGAATAAATTTTCATAAACGTCAAGAGAAAGTATTTTTAAAGTTTAATGAAAATTCTACATTGTCCTATAAATTATGCTACAGTATCATCCTCTAGGTCTTCTGAATCAGTTTATTTTCATTAAAAATCACTAATTGTAATACTTAAGTTCATTACATATAGACACTATCCTCCCCAGCTGTCTCCCCTGCCTCATCAAATCTTCCTGAATGGTATTTGAAGCATGCTGTGATTTTAGTTCAGGCATTTGAACGTATGAGCGGCATTATCTTCAGAAGGCTAGTTGGATTTTTCTTAATGTTTTTTTTCTTTAGTGACAAATACTTATGTATATAAATTCCACGCACAGAGAACTGTTTGGAAAGGAATTTAATTTGGCAATGATTCTGTTAGCCTTTCCGAGGTAGTAACCACACAGCAAACAGGGCAAGCCAAGAGGTCACAAGTTGCAGCCAACAGTGAGAGATCAGTTCAGAGGGATGAGCCAGTATGGAATCCCGACAGCCAGGTGAGGCGGGCACGCTGCGTTCAGCTGTGCCTAGCTAGCCAGGGCACCCGGGCAGAGTCATGGGGAGGCTATGTGGGGAGAGCCGGGCCAGGCAGGTTCCCAGGTGGTGTCCTTCAGTGTGCCAGTCAGAATTTGCAGTTAGCAAGGAAATAGAGAAATTCAGCCGGAGCCCCAGCAGATCAACTCAGTCCTGCAGCTGAAGCACAACTGGAGCAGGGAGGCTGAGTCCAGGCAGCTGCTAGCCCCTCCCTGCTTTGGTTTTAAGCAATTTTCCTGATGTAAATGGAAAAAGGATGAGCAGGCCCATCCAAGAACTGAAAAATTCAGCACAAGGCTAGACTTTATGAAAACAAATGAAAGCCCAGTTCTTGGTAGCTAAGTGTTGGATATTTTAACAAAAATGAGCTAACCACCTTTTTTTTTTTTAAATATATTTTATTGAGTTTTTACAGAGAGGAAAGGAGAGAGATAGAGAGTTAGAAACATCGATGAGAGAGAAACATCAACCAGCTGCCTCCTGCACACTCCCCACTGGGGATGTGCCCGCAACCAAGGTACATGCCCTGGACCGGAATCGAACCTGGGACCTTTCAGTCCGCAGGCCGACGCTCTATCCACTGAGCCAAACCGGTTTCGGCGAGCTAACCACCTTTTTATGCATGATACTAAAGGCAAAAATCATAAAGAAAAAGATTGATGTATCACTATCAAGATCATTGTTTAAACTTCTATTTATCAACAAATATTCATAAATGTGCAAAGACATACATATCCAAGATATTTATCACACAAGATAAAACTATGGTTTAACTTACATAAATAAATATTAATAGCAGAAAATTAGAAATGATAGAAATGTCAGTCAATAAGCAATTGCTTAAATAAATTATGAAATATCCCTACAATGATATGTAAAGGCTTTCTGTTTTTGTAAAATGCCAGGTAATAGATGTTTTAGGCTTGTGGATCTTGCAATGTTCGGTGTATGGGACCAGGCTCCAACCAACTGAGCGACCTGGGCAGGGTTGAATTGTGGGCACGTTTTGACATTTTTATTAGAAATCAGCCAATATAATGGCAAGCTTACATATAGGTTTTCTTCTAGTCAGTTTAGGTAGAGCTGGAAGATGGCAGTTATTTGAATCATCTGCAAAAACTGATGGTTTGGTAATTAATAATTAATTCCTTTGTTTCTAACATATTTTTTCTTTAAAAACTTTGATATTCTCCCCTCTCTTCGCAAAAACAACAACAACCAACAGAACTAAAGAAACACCTTCTCCCTACCAGCCAACCAAACCAAACCAAACAAAGCTATCACCTGTTCCCTAATTAGAGATATGGTGCAGATGGCAATGAAAAGGTGAACACCGCCTATTAGCTATGCCCTATACCTCCTCTGTTGTTGGCAACTGTCTTATTCATATGCCAGAGTTGAGATAAAAGCCTTTAAATGAAGGATTGTGTAACCACCACCCACATCTTCTCAAGCTTTGCTGGAAGCCTGAGCTTAAGTGAACATTTGGGATCCATTCTGCAAGTAGCAACAGGAATGTGTTAGCAGCCATTTTCTCTTAACATGGAACTCTTAACAGCCCTGAAGTGGAACCACGATTCATTTCCTCTTGTATTCCCGGTGCCTGGCTAATCCATGAATGAGCTGATCAAAGGTTTAGCTTGTGTTTGTCATCCAGTGTCTAAACTCCTCAAAGGTATTCCTGGACTTGGTGCACCGTTAATGATACAGTCAGTAAAACCAGAGGCTCTGCCTAAACGGCCCATGAATGAATAAAACACCTTCTATAGAAACTCCATCTTGACTGAAGTTTGATAAATTCTGTGCTGGTGAGGTTTGGAGGAAAAAGTGTACTCCCAAAAATGTTACTGGGGAAATGTAAATTGTATAATCTGTGTAATTTAGCAATGACCATTAAAACAAATACATGTTCCCTGGGACCCACTTCTGGGAGATCATTCTGCATAACAACTCTTTTACATATGCACACAGAAAAAAATGTCATTGCAGCATTCTTTATACTAGCAAAAAACTAGAGCTAACATAAGCATCCATGTATAGAGAACTGGCAAAATAAATTATGGTGTACATATTATATATAATAGAATTCTGAACTGATGTGAAACATGAATAAGATAGAATTATACCTATTGACATGGAGTTATTTCCAAGATACTATGATTAAGTGAAAAAAGTCAGATGCAAAACAATGTGTTCAGTATGCTAGCTTGTCTTAGGTAAATAAACAAAAATAGTAGAGGGAAGGGATGCAAATACATGCTTTTGTTTGAAAGGACTAACTCTGGAAGGTTACAAAAGAAAATGGTAACAGAGATTAAATTTGGGAAGAACTAAGAAATTGTAAGGGTTGGAGGAAAGGAGACCCGCTTTTCACTCTTTTGTATTCCTCCAGTTCTATCTATGTGTGTCAACTACCTACTAAAAATTTTTTAAATAAAAATGTTCAAAAGTCAACATTTTAAAATTAGTTTCCAAGGATAATGCTTTTTAAAGTTCACTGCCATACTGTGAATTACCATTTTGCCAAGAAATATGGGGGGAAGGGTATATGTCTACATAATTACTTATAGAAGAACTAGAGGCCCTGTGCACAGGGGAAGGGGGGCCCCTCAGCCCAGCCTGCACCTTCTCGCAATCCTGGACCCCTCGGGGGATGTCCGACTGCCTGTTTAGGCCTGATTCCACAGGGATCCCTGTGGGATCGGGCCTAAAACGGCAGTCAGATATCCCTCTTGCAATCTGGAACCACTGGCTCCTAATAGCTCACCTGCCTGTCTGCCCAATCGCACCTAACCACTCTGCATGCCTGCCTGATCGCCCCTAACTGCCTCTGCCTCAGCCCCCGCCACCATGACTTCTTTGGGAAGGATGTCTGGAATGATGTCCAGAAGGTCATTTGGCTGTCCGGTCTAATTAGCATACTATGCTTTTATTATTATAGATAGAACCATTTCTGATGAGGAGAATTGAGTGGCTAGGGACTTAAGTAGGAGACATACTCCTGTATATCTTCTTGTAACTTTTGATTTAAAAGTTTTATATAATAAAATTTTTATTTTAATGAAAGTATAATAAAATTTTATGTTATATATATAAATAAAATTGTTGTTCTTAAAGTATACTAGAGCCGAAACCGGTTTGGCTCACTGGATAGAGCGTCGGCCTGCGGACTGAAGGGTCCCAGGTTCGATTCCGGTTAAGGGCATGTACCTGGGTTGCAGGCACATCCCCAGTGGGGAGTGTGCAGGAGGCAGCTGATCGATGTTTCTCTCTCATCGATGTTTCTAACTCTCTATCTCTCTCCCTTACTCTCTGTAAAAAATCAATAAAAATGTATTAAAAAAAAAAGTATACTAGAAGTGTAGAGGAAGTAGAAAGGAAAAAGTATCTTAGAAGTAGGAACAGTATGTTTGATAGGGTCAGTCAGCCCTAGTTTCAGATCTAGACTCTTGCAATAGCTGTGTGATGTTGGGCAACTTGCTGAATCTCTGCAGCACCCTCATAGAGATGTTGTGTGGATTACATGGAAAATATTATATACTAGAGGCCCAGTGCACAAATATGTACACTCAGCGGGGAGAGGGGGTCCCTCAGCCTGGCCTGTGCCCTCTCACAGTCTGGGACCCCTCAGGGGATGACCACCTGCTGGCTTAGGTCCTGGGGGATTGGGCCTAAGATGGCAATCAGACATCCCTCTGGCAGCCTGGCAGCCCTCGGAGGATGTCCACTTGCCAGCGGGGAGCAGACCTGCGCTGCAGTCAGACATCCTTAGTGCTGCTGAGGAGGCAGGAGAGGCTCCCACCACCACTGCTGTACTGGCAGTCGTCAGCAGAGCCCCCCCATGTGGGAGCACACGGACCACCAGAGGGCAGCTCCTGCATTGAGCGTCTGCCCTCTGGTGGTCAGTGTGTGCCATAGTGACCAGTCATTCCCAGTCTTTCTGCTGTTAGGGC
>NW_006295391.1:1223473-1227060 GCF_000327345.1 Myotis davidii | reverse complement strand
CCCCCTCTAGCTCTGTGGCCACCGCCGCTGAAAGCAGGTATCTGGAGTTTGTTTAGCTTCTATAATTGAAACTTTGTTGCGTTCGGAGCTCAGAGCCGGGCAGCGGCAGGCAGGGAACCTTGGCTTCCTCTATCACTGGAGCAAGCAAGCCTTCTGTTCACTTCAGCTGCCTGGCTGCCGGCCGCCATCTTGGTTGGCAGTTAATTTGCATATCACCCTGATTAGCCAATGGGAAGTGTGTCGGAGGTACGGTTACTTACCGTGTTTGTCTATTATTAGATAGGAGGATAAGGCACATTTCTTACCATAGCACATATTAGGAAGTCAGTCATTTGTAGTCATTATCATCATACTAGAGGCCTGGTGCACAAAATTCACGCACGGGAAGGGTCCCTAGGCCTGGCCAGTGACCACGGCTGATCAGGTTCCCTGCTTTCTGGCCTCCCCGCCTCCTCCTTCCCATGCTCCCTCAGTGCCTCACGGCCGCTGCTGGTCACCCACCATGTTCTGCACCACCCCCTGGTGGTCAGCGCATGTCACAGTGAGCAATCAAGCTCCTGGTCTCTCAGTCGAACTTTTGAGGGGACAATTTGCATATTAGCCTTTTATTATATAGGATGGCAGATGAAACCTTCCAATTCCAAAATAGCTTCAAAGGTTCGAAAGGAGTATCACAGAGCAGGAACCTTGGTCTGTTCAGGGCTGCTCCTTGGGCTGTGTAACGGCCCCATAACATGGCATTGGCACTGACCTAGATCAGTGGGAAGCCCATGACTTGCCCCAAAGTAACCCAGGGTGGGATGGTGCCACTTCAGAGCACCAATTGATCAAATGTCGGTGTTTCTTACTCATTTGGTGATTTCTCACATGAGCTCTGTCAACTGAACAAAGATTTTAAAAGTGATCATGAAATTACAATAAAGACTTGTAATGTTGTGGCAGAATGCATGGGAGAATGACCAGCCAGCACTCTGAGGGAGGAAAATTTAACCTTTATTTCGCAGATCTGCTAGTCCAGGGGAATTCCGGGTCCTAAACCTGAACTGAACTCGTGGGGAGGCTCTGACCTATATATCTCCTCCTGTGGCGGGCCCCTGAGAGTCCCCGCAGCTCTGCCCAAGACAGCTGTGGTGGGGCCGTGGGGTTAGGCTCTGCAGCTCCACCCAAGTCAGTCAGAGTGGGGGAAGTAAGACTACAGTTTTAATCAGATACTGAACTAGGTTGCAAGCCCCTCCTCCCCCATTTTCCTTTTCAGTAAAATCCACACAGCATCTAGCACTTCACCTTTTTCCTTTTGTATCTTTAAACATTGTTAATACTAATCTATTACAAATCTACTTGTATGTTATAAGTTACCAGCTGTGATCAATTATAATTTCATTTGCTTCTTTATCTAGGCCATATTATTTGGAATGGCTAGCAGTTCTCTTACAATTCTAATGGCAAATAGATGTGTGAACCTTACTATGTATGTATTGGTGAAAAACTCCACACTCCAGATATGTATCCTTTATCTCAGTGGTGCTTGCATGAGTATTATAGTTTTTGGAACTTTGATAAACAGAGTATGGTATTTATGACTCCTTACACATACACATATACACACACAGAATTTATATTTAAATTTGCTTTTCATAATTGCTAATTGCATATATTTTGCAGCATGAAATAAAATAATTCTAAATACATTTTTGTGTCATTCTTAACAGATGACAATCTGAATGTTTCCTAGCTTGCATGATAAGAGTCGCAATTTTTCTTCAACTCTGAACTTGTTAAAGGCTGAGACAGAGGACAAGATCAATAACGTTTTGTAATGACTGCTGTGTAGTTTCATAATCTGAATTTTGATAGAGTTGGTGAAAAAAGGAATGAGGCTGCAGCATTACAGGCACGGAAGAGCAGCGACCTCGTGAGGTAATACCAAGTATTGCACCCAGGTACTTCATGAAATTTTTTAAATTTTATTTATTATTATTATCTTTGTTGTTGGAAGTATTACAGATGTCCCCCTTATTTCCCCATTGACTCCTCCTCCCTCCCACTCTCCAGGCCTTCACTACACTATTGTCTGTTCTTGATGTTTGCAGATTACAAAGGATATCTAAAAGCACATTTATTTTTATATATCTGGGTTCAGAGTCAACCACTGAGCATTTACTGTGGGTTACACAAATTTACATACATGTTATTTCGATATTTTTTACTTTTTAGGTTGACACAGAATATGCTGGCTTGTTGGGGGGGTACACAAGAGTTGCAAGCATTATTTTGATGTATAATATTCTTGAGAATTGACATACAGGCAATAACTTTAAGTTGTGGTTTTATTGTTGTTTTTCTTTGTGTTTTGTTGTTGTTAATCCTCACCTGAGGATATTTTTCCATTGATCTTTTTTTAAAAATATATTTTATTGATTTTTTACAGAGAGGAAGGGAGAGGGATAGAGAGTTAGAAACATTGATGAGAGAGAAACATCGATCAGCTGCACACCCCCTACTGGGGATGTGCCCACAAGCAAGGTACATGCCCTTGACTGGAATCAAACCTGGGACCCTTCAGTCCGCAGGCTGATGCTCTACCCACTGAGCCAAACCGGTTAGGGCTCCATTGATCTTTTTAGAGAGAGTGGGAAAGAGAGGGAAAGACCGAGAGAAACATCGATGTGAGAGAAACACATCGACTGGTTGCCTCCTGCACACCCCTGACCAGCGCCTGGGGCTGGGGAGGAGCCTGCAACCAAGGTACATGCCCTTGACTTGAATTGAACCCGGGACCCTTTGGTTCACAGGCCAACGCTGTATCCATTAAGCCAAACTGGCTAGGGCTATTGTTTTTTTTTAATCTGACTAGTTATCAATTACATTAATGTAGGTAGAGCAAAAACTAAAGAAAACATTAGGCCACCGAGGAGAAATATTAAAGCAAAAACTCCCTCGGTTATTTATATTTTGTAGATTTTGCTGGGTCAGTATTTTTCTTTTAATGTACATTCTACCGATTTTCCTAATTACAAAGAATGGAAGAAAACAAACGTCCATAGTATGTCTCCCGCCCAAGGAAACAATGTCAAAGATACTGTAATTTCTTAGTCCCCTGACATGTTTATTTAGGATCCTGAATAGGTTTCCTTTCTCACCAGTTCCTTCCTCCAGCAATTCAATACTTTAGAGCCAATGATCTTAATGCCCTGTCACATTTTTTGCTGATTAAAATTTATGAAGAGCTTAAAGGGGACTTTTATCTGCATTAACATGTGTTCAGATGTACTGTGAGGTTCTTTTCATTTGAAGGTCATTTCAATGGTTTGTTAAAGCAGTGTGCCCAATGATACATCAAGAGAAAAGGCTAACCTGAAATTATATGACTGTATAATGTTTTCTAATAATTTTCCAAATTACTAAGTGAACCAAAGCCCTTATTTTACATAAAACACCTAATTATGACTTTCCAGTATTTCTTCAAGATGTTTTCTTTGTGCTATCAGATTGAAGATTCCCCTTTAATCCAGTGTGTTCTCCGCAGAAGACAATCATCACAGCATCTTAAGCCTCCCTGAAGGCCAGGTGTATAGTCCATTAACCCT
>NW_006295391.1:1220761-1223447 GCF_000327345.1 Myotis davidii | reverse complement strand
AACTGTTTCATTTTCTGATGAACTTTGAACTACTGGTCAGCTAGAGATAGTATTACTGAGAGATATCTACTAGTATCCTATTTAACTTGTATAAGAAAGACTATACTTTATTTTTTTAGATATAGTTTTATTGATTTCAGAGAGGAAGAGAGAGGGAGAGTCACACAGAAACATCAATGAAAGAATCATTGATCGGATGCCTCCTGCATGCCCCCTGCTGAGGATCGAGCCTGCAACCCAGGAATGTGCCCTGACCGGAAGCAAACCATGACCTTCTAGTTCTTAGGTCGATACTCAGCCACTGAGCCAGGCCACTGGTCAAGGAATATTATACTTTAAATGGTAAATTGAGCCTGGCTGGCGTGGATCAATGGTTGAGGTTTGACCCATGAACCAGGAAGTCATGGTTCTATTCCTGGTCAGGGAACATGTCCCAGTAGGGGGTGCACAGGAGGCAGCTGATCAATGATTCTCACCATTGATGTTTCTGTCCCTCTCTCCCTCTCCCTTCCACTCTCTAAAATCAAGAAAAACATAAAAAATGGCAAATTGATTTCAATGGATTACTGTGTATTGTAAACAAGATATTATCTCTTCAATATTTATTAGCAAAGTAACATTTAAAATTCATCAGTTTTATTAGTCACAAAAAATACACAGTACAAATAGAAATATTTTTAGTATTTGATATCTACAGTGAGAGCTTTAATCATGGGGGCAACAACAGTTAATATATAGTAGGTGCAGTGTGCTAGATGCGTTGCACAAATTATCTTGGGGGTCAGTGAGCTCTTTCTATAATAGGAATCTAATAGTAAATATGTTACCTAGCTTAGTGGGTCACACAGTTTCTGTTGTAATTACTCAACTCTGCTCTTACATTATAAAAAAAGCCATAAGTGAATAAGCTTGGCTGTGTTCCAAAGAATCTTAATTTATGGTCTATGAAATGTGAATTTCATATAATTTTCACATGCCACAAAATATTATTTTATTTTTTATTGTTATTATTTTTTAATCCTCACCCAAGGATATTTTTCCATTGATTTTTAGAGAGAGTGGAAGAGAGAGGGAAAGACAGAGAGAAATATCGACGTGAGAGGAATACATCAATTGGTTGCCTCCTGCACGTGCCCTGACCAGGTCCCAGGCAGGGGAGGAGCCTGCAACTGAGGTGCATGCCCTTGACCAGAATTGAACCTGGGACCCTTCGGTCTGCAGGCAACCGGCTAGGGCACAAAATATTATTCTTAGAAATATTTTTAAAAGACCACTGAAAAGTGGAATTCTTAGTTCACAGGCCATACAAAAACAGAAAGCAAGTTGAATTTGGCACAGGCCCATAGTTTTGCTGAACTCTGCATTATCTCATCAGGTAGGGAGGGGGGGAGGCGGAGAGTTCCTAAATGCACAGATAATATGGTAATTATACTGTCAAGCCAGTGGGAAAGTTTTCTCTAGCTTTGTTCCCCACCCTATCATCCCTCACTTTCTGCTAGCCAGTGGTTCTCAGCCTTCCTAATGCCCCGACCCTTTAATACAGTTCCTCATGTTGTGGTGATAGGAGACGAATAGGGCTTCATTCAGGGGAAGAGCAGCCCCTAAATGTCTAGACTCCGACAAACCCATTAAGAACTGCTATCAACTACAAGGGCATACCACTGATCTTGAGGGTCTGAGCTGGAGTGCTGTCACCCAGTCGGGTTTGCATAGCTCAAGCTTCCTGCAGTGTGACTCAGAGGCAGAGCGACAGGTTGCTGCAGTGACCCAGGGAAGAGACAGTGAATGGCGACCTCAGCCGGACTGGCAGAAGGGGACGGGCACAGAGGGGAGAGGAGTTTGGGATCGGGTACGCATTAGGGTGAGGACTGGTTGCATTGTCCTTGATCTGTCTCACAGGGTAAAAGAGATTGATGACACTTGTATAACTTTCATGTAATTGAAAATTTTACAAAAAATGATGTAAAAATAAACAAATATATCAATAATAACAATAATTTTAAAACTGCTACCTAAATTTAGCACTTTCTTAAGTTCGTTATTCATAACCATTTTAAACATTACAGAATCCTACCTCTGATTGATTCCCCCACCCCAAAGTGGAGCATAACGTCTTTATTATTTCAACATAAGTTAGTTGAAAATACTCTTTCTGAAAACAAAAAACACCTGCATCGCCACACTCCCAAACCGAAAATCACCTCGTGGAGACACTTTCCCCAATTTCCAGTCCTTTTCCATAAGTTCACCTGGCGGCAGCGAGTTCCCACGGCCCTTCCGCGCCCAGCAACACCCACGGACCCGCCCCTACACGTTTCTCCTCCTCGTCCGGCTCCCACCGCCGCCGTCTCCCGCCTACTAGGATAGCTCCGCCCCCTTCAACTCCGCGGTCCAGTGCCTGCTCTCCTTTGGCCGCTTTCCTTCTCCCCGCCCCGACGGCTGCCTCCGATTGGCTAAAGTGACAGGACCACGACAGGATGCCCCAGAGCCCAGTTATGATTGGCTGAAGGATAGCCGGACATCTCCTGATTGGCTGGAAAGAGCAGACAGCAAGTGTGACTGCACACCGGGTGTGTGGACGCCGCTTTGTTGCCTGAGGCGGGTGGCGGTGGAAGTTAAGGGGGTCAGAGGCTAGCGCTGCTCAGGACCCGCGATCGCCGTCGTTGCAATCACGTCCCGGTAGCCT
>NW_006295391.1:1215030-1220283 GCF_000327345.1 Myotis davidii | reverse complement strand
ACCAGGGGGTTTCCGGGACCTGGGCCGTGATGCCAGCCTCCCCCTTCCCGTAGTGCCTCGGCTGTGGGCAGGGGCTTGACTTTCCCCGGCTCGGGGTTCCCCGCCTCGGGGTTCAGAGCCGGGTGTTCTCAGCAGCATGCGGGTGATTAGAGATCATGCCAGTTGTAGCTTCAGGCCCAAGAAAAACTCCTCCTCCCTCACGCTGCCCAGAAGAGCCTGAGTGCGGGCCCCTGCCCATCCTAGGCGGTGATCGGCCGTGGGCAGTCTCGTTCTGGCCCACGCGTGTGGCACAGCAGGCTTTTATTTACCAAACATCTGCTCTTTCTGCCCTCCTGCGATGAGCCTTTGAAACCCCCGAGTTTTCTTGCCTCATTCCTAGCTCAGAAGGACTTATTTACCCGATACCCCTTTCTGTCTCTGAACCCCTTGTGCATGGGGAAGGGAGAGGAGTGTCTCAGACCCTCTATGGGGTTCAATACATATGTATGTATTAAATTTGGTTATTTTCTCCTGCTATTCCGCGTCCTGTCTATTTGATTGTTAGACCAGCCAACAGAACCTTTCTGGTCGGGGGAAAGTTTGTTCTTCTCCACGCTGGCCGGTGGGGTGCTTGTTGCGAAGGTTGAAGGAGATCATGCTGCACTTGCATTTAAAGTGCGGTGCGCGCATCGGCCGTTCAGCCTCACCTGCAGGCTTTTCATAATGCCCCAGAGTGAGTCTACCGAATCAGAGCCAACATTTTTGCAAGATACCTTCTAGTAAAAGAAGCACAAGTGTGTATGACTGTTGTGTTTCTGTTTGAGGAGTTGGAGAACGAGGAGACGCAAGCAACGTGTTGCTGCTGTTACTGTGTCTAGTGAGGATGCTGTTTCTGGCGAGAGGGGCATTTTATTGGTGGGGGATAAAAATAAAGTCTTCTAAGGTCTTGTTCTTTCGGAGCAGCTTGAGTCTCCTTTGAGATGATACGTTGACCCTCGCCGCCTTGTTCCCTATTTGTGTGCTCGGTTTTGATTTCTCCAATGGGCGCATCCGTCGTTTCCCATTTTCCCCTGGAGGAAGCCAGGTGCATCTTCATGACTTGCCGCTTCCCTGTCTGAAGATGCAATCCTGACAGAAAAAACTGGAGCTGTGTGCCTTTGCCTCCTGGAGGCTGCTGACTGTTTTGACTGTTATGTTCGCTGTCCCAAGAGGCTGTGCACTGAGTGTTTCCTTATCAGGAATAATTTAATATGGGTAAGGTAGAAATGGATCCCAATAATGCCAGCAGCTAACGTTTATTGAGTGTATACTGTATACCAGAAACTGTTCCAGAGGTTTTTCATGTGTTGCATTTAATATCTTCATCAACCACGTTATTCCACAACTGTAGGAGATGGTACTACTATCCCCGTCGTAGTGAATAAGAAAATGAGCCATAAAAAAGATGAAGTAACCAGCCCACGGTTAATTGACTTACTCATAAATGGGGACCAAGACTCTCTGGGATGAAGAAAAGGCATTTCCGTAAATCCTTTTTCAAGTGTATAACCACAGCATATTCATGTTATAGGTATTCAGAATAAGAATCTTGTTTCTTATTTGCTGTGTACATAGGTCTTAAAGCCTATTTCACATAAAAAATATTTAAAATTCACAAAAGTTAAGTGCATGACTTGCTGTTTGAGTTACTGTATGGCCAGTATTTACATATAGTGGGTCACATTTTCTAAAAGGTTTACTGTGATAAGCAACTAAACTTCTCATCTAAATTTTGTGTAATAAGCAGTAGATTGATTTTTTTAAAATATATATTTTATTGATTTTTTACAGAGAGGAAGAGAGGGGGATAGAGAGTTAGAAACATCGATGAGAGAGAAACATCCATCAGCTACCTCCTGCACACCCCCAACTGGGGATGTGCCTGCAACCAAGGTACATGCCCTTGACCGGAATCGAACCTGGGACCCTTCAGTCCCCAGCCCGGCGCTCTATTCAGTGAGCCAAACTGGCTAGGGCTAGATTGTATTTTTTTAAATTGATTTTTAAAGAGACAGGAAGGGGGAGAGAGAAAGAAGCATTGATGTGAGAGCGAAACATTGATCAGCTGCCTCCTGCACGCCCCCTACCAGAGATCTAGCATGCAACCCAGGCATGTGCCCTGACTGGTCCTGGCAAACCTTTCTGTGCAGGAGAAGATGCCCAACTAACTGATCCACACCAGCCATGGCTAGACTGTATTGTTAACTTGTGTGCTTATTAAAAAGATATTCGTAGTAAAAAAATTTTAATTTACAGGTATCTCATTCCAATAATAACTTCTGACCAGATTGGACACTGATCTTTAGCTTTAAGAATAATGCATAATTCATCCAGATTTCTGTACCTTGTAACAGGTTTTTGATCCTTCTCATTGCTCTTGTGATCATCTTTAATGGTTCTCCTCTACTTCAAACTCCTTTGCATGATAAAAATGTCTGCACAAGAGAATGAGCCAATCTCCTCCCAAAGTCCCTAGCATTCAGCATCCTGTTGGAATGTTTTAAGACCAGGTTAGAAGATTGCCACTAGTGCTTTGTGCTTTCCCAGAAAGAAATCACATCATTTTAAAACTTGGAAGCTGTTTACTCAGGGGAAAAATATCAAAATCCTCAAAAAGTCAAAACAGTAGCATTTTTAGTATTAAAGGGATCAAACCCTTGAGGATTTTTATCCATTAGAATGCTGCCTAGTTTTTAACTCCAGACTCCTGAGGTTTTAATTTTTAAAAAAAAATATATTTTTATTGATTTTTTTACAGAGAGGACGGGAGAAGGATAGAGAGTTAGAAACATCCATGAGAGAGAAACATCCATCAGTTGCCTCCTGCACACCTCCTACTAGGAATGTGCCCGCAACCAAAGTACATTACATGCCCTTGACCGGAATCGAACCTGGGACCCTTCAGTCCACAGGCCGACCCTCTATCAGCTGAGCCAAAACAGCTAGGGCTGAGGTTTTAATTTTAAGCCTTCTGTCTCCCTTTGCCATTCTCCTATTTCAGGTTCCTTGGTGCTTGGCTTTTAACAAAACAAAGTACAAAAAATAGACATTTCATTGGGCTGGCGAGGCTCAATTGTTGAGCATTGACCTATGAACCAGGAGGTCATGGTTCCATTCCCAGTGAGGGCATGTGCCCTGGTTGCATGCTCTATCCCCAGTAGGGGGCATGCAGGAGGCAGTTGATCACTGATTCTCATCATTGATATTTCTATCTCTCTCTCCCTCTCCCTTCCTCTCCCTGAAAGCAATAAAAACATTTTTTAAAATAATGTTTTTTTACCTGACATTCTGCTTAATCAGTATTAAAGTTTACTAATTTATGTTCATTGGTAAACTTTAATTACTATTTGTCTTTGAATTTACATGCTGTGGAGAAAACAAATGCAATGTTCTGCTTTCAGACAAAATTATTTGGACCAGAATAATTTATAGAGAAGGGTTAATTACTTTGTGGACATTTACCAATTACAGTAACTTCCTTTCAAGTTAAAAATAAAAATAAATGTCCCTGATTGGTGTGGCTCAGTAGGTTGGAGTCTTGTCCCATACACCAAAAAGTAGCAGGTTCCTTTCCCAGTCAGGGTACATGCCCAGGCTTCAAGTTCGATCCTCAATCAGGGCGTGTGTGGGAGACAACTGATTTCTCTCTCTCTCTCTCTTTCTCTCTCTCTCTCTCTCCCCCCCTCCCTCCCTGCCTCCCTCCCTCTTCCTCTCTTCCCGCTCCCCTTCTCCCTCTCCCTCCCACTCCCCTTCTTCTCCCTCTCTCCCTTCCTCCCCTCTCTTTTTTCCCTCCCCTCCCCCTTCCTCTCTCTAAAAAATAAAATCAGAAAATAAAAATCAATGGATCTTCATTTTATTTAAATAAAAATGATATCATTATTCTGTAAAGATACCGTCTCTCATCTGTGAATATTTATGATGTAATGATTTTTTCTTTATTCTAAGTTTCATTATTAAATTTTTTAAGTACTTTAAACATAATAAAATACGTATATATATATAAAAGTTTGTATGTGATATTTCTATACTAACTACTTAGTTTAAATAGATGTAATATACTGCATATTTGCCTCAGATATTTTAAGAAACAAAATGTTACTTGGTCATATAGAATTCCTGTCTCTTCTTTAGAGGTAAACACTGAACTGAAGTTAGTATGTATTATTCTCAGACACAGTGCATATTTTTATACTTTTATTAAGTGTGTATGTATCCATAATGAATTAAGTAGTATCATGTTTGTGTAGACACACACACACACACACACACACACACACATTGTAGTAATTAACTTTTTAAATGGATACTTTTGAATTTATTCATGTTGGTACATTATAGATCTAGTTTACTCCTTTATGTGGTATTTCACTATATGGATAAAATGTAGTTTGTCTGTTTCCCTTCTGAGAGAGCATTAGATAATTTCTACCTTTTCCCATGACAAACAGTGTGACAATAATAATTATCATAGCAGCTACCACTTTCAGTGTTTGTTATGCACAAGATACTGTTAGAAGTGCTTACATACATTAAAGCATTTAACACATTTAATCATTATAGCATCCTATGAGATAGGAGACTGAAGTAGAGAAGTTAATAAATCACCCAAGATCACATAGCTAGTGAACATTCTCATAGGTATCTTTTTATATATGTGTGAGAGAGTTTCTCTAGGGAAGGTATGTGTATTTTCTACGTATGCACGTTTTCAACTTTACTAGATGATGAATAATTGCCCATAGTGGTTATGCTAATTTATAGCTTTTATTAGCTCCTCTTTCTCTGCATCTTTGACAACACTTCGTCATATAGGACTTGTCAATTTTTGCCAATTTCTTGGGAGTTAATAGTATTTCTTTATTATTTTTAATAATTGAAAAAATCCTTTTTTGAAAAAATCAGTGCCTGGAAAATCCAAGTGTTCTGTTTTAGCAGGTGTGCTGTTTGGGCTGAAGTGATTTTAAAGTATAATTAGAGGCTTTTTTATTAATTTGAATGTGAAAATATTTACTAGCTTTCTCATTCAGCAATAAATCTGATGTCCTAAAAACTTTAAAATGTGCAAACTTTGATGATACCTTCATTTTATTTTATTTTATTTTTTAAATAAATCTTTATTGTTCAGATTATTACAGTTGTTATTTTTTCCCCCCGTAGCCCCCCCCCCCCCAGTCCCCCCCCCACCCTCTGCCCTTCCCCCTCCTCCCCCCCCGCCACTGTTCTCATCCATAGGTG
>NW_006295391.1:1202729-1213759 GCF_000327345.1 Myotis davidii | reverse complement strand
CTGCTGTGCTGAAGACACCCTTATGGGGCAAGACTTGCGTCAGTGGGGCTTTGGTGCTCACTGAGTCTGCTCCCTGAGTGTGTCCCTTATGGATCTGAGGAGTTGTAATCTGGTTGATCCCACTCTGACCACTTGGTACACTGGCTCTTGAATCTCTAAGGAGGTGCTAATTTAGCCTCTGCCTGAGGCTACCCAGCAGGAGCTAAGGAGAGATCTGCAGATTCCTCTTCTTTGTTTGGGGTTTGGAGGTGCCCAGATGAGGCCCAGCTCTGAAGCAATGCAAGCTTCTGTGGGGCCTTGGGCCTTCTTTTGGATGTTCTGGGTCTCGCTGACCCAGCTGCAGTTTGTTAGGTAATTGTAGATTGCAAAGGGCCAGGTCATTCATATGCAAAAGCCTCTGCTACAGCTTAGGTGGGGTGGGGTCTCAGGGAATCACCAGGGCAGAGCAAACAGCTATGGCTGATCCTCAGCCCTGCCCTAAGGGGCCCCGCGTCTCAGTGTCTCATGGTAATCACTGCAAGCACCTTTGAGAGAACGCCACCCTCGAGTTCCGCCCGATGCCAGACAGTCCAGTTTCTCCCTGTATGAGTCTGGGTCCCCAGAGACTCGCCCGGAACTGGAGTCCAGAGCAGTTGGGAGCTTGTGTCTCCCTCCTGATTGAAATAGACAGCCGTGTCCTCCGTTGCCAGCCCTTTCCAAGCGCTCCTCCGTACCTCTGCACTTTACTTCCGCACCTCCTCTGAGTCTCAGTGTGCTTTTCTTTTTCCTTCTAGTTGTAGAATTTCCACTCAGCCAGTCTTCCTGTGGTTCTGGATGATGTCTGTTTTGTCTTTTAGTTGTAGTTTTGAAGTGGTTGTGCGAGGCAGCAATTTCAGGTGTTAACCTATGCCGCTGTCTTGGTTTCTCCCTCAATACCTTCAGTTAATGGTTTTCTGGACCTATACCTTAAACGCTTAGTCTTCAGGGAACCTACTTGGGATTTTGCTAAGTTTCTTTCCTAATTGTATGGAATATTTCCCTTAACATATGAAACATGGTACCTAAATATACTGGATATCTTCCCTTTACATCTTCAGATTCATCTCCCACACATTTTCACCCTCCCTGTGCCTTTGAAAACTGACCCATGCAGCCTACATCAGTGGGCTCCCTTGACATCTAGTTTAAGCAATGGCAGAGTAACCATACTTCCTGTTTTGTGCCTCTTGTCCTGGTACAATTATTAATAGGGACCCTTTTCACATTCAGAAGTAACCCAGTTTGTATGAGAAATTATAGAACACCATAGCCCATGGGGAGGGGAACTAGAGAGGTTGGCATGTTTATTAGCCTGGTTCCTTCCCCAAGCGGTCAGCCAAGGCTGACTCCATCCCTCAGCTCAAGGTCACAGCTCCTATCATCCCTTGGAACACAACTCTCTGGGCTCTGGAATAAGTTTCTCCTCCAGTTCTTCAATTCTAAGGGTGGCAACCTGTCTCTGCTATTATAAGTCGTAGGGATTAGTGCTGTCTTTTTTTTCTTTAATATTATGAGTATATCTTTGTAAATAGCCCCTTTAATAAGTATACTCTCCTCAGATTACCCAATTTTAGTGTAGCATCTCTCCTGATTCAAATCTACTGATACACCATGTATGGCATTATAATTTAATTAAATGAATATTTAGTTTAAAATGTATTTATTTATTTGTTACAGATTTTTTTTTATTTCAGAGAGGAGGGGAGAGAGAAAGATAGAAATATCAGTGATGAGAGAGAATCATTGATTGGCTGCCTCCTGCACATCCCCTTCTAGGGATTGCAACCTGGGTATGTGCCCTGACTGGGAATCGAACCATGACCTCAGGTTCATAGGTTGATGCTCAACCACTGAGCCACACCAGCTGGGCAAGGTGTATTTAAAATAAAGCTAGGTTTGCCCTAACCTGTTTGGCTCAGTGGATAGAGTGTTGGCCTGCGGACTCAAGGGTTCCAGGTTCGAATCCGGTTGAGGGCATGTACCTTGGCTGCAGGCACATACCTAGTAGGGTATGTGCAGGAGGCAGCTGATCGATGTTTCTCTCTCATCGATGTTTCTAACTATCTCTCTCCCTTCCTCTCTGTAAAAAATCAATAAAATATATTTTAAAAATAAAACTAGGTTCAAGAATGTAATGCCTGTTTTAATTTTTATAGAGTTTTCACATACATTCTCATTTTAAGCAAATATGCTTATTTTTCATATGATGCTTATAAGTTTTTAATGTTAATTATCTTCTTATCTTTCAGATGAAGTTGGAGCCCTTGTTTTTGACATTGGATCTTATACTGTGAGAGCTGGTTATGCTGGTGAGGACTGTCCCAAGGTAAGATGTTAGAGTTAATTGGATATGTAAGTGCCATTCATGTAGAATTAAATTCATGCAGAAATTCTGATTCACATATGATAAAATGCATTAGTTGGGGGAGGGGGAATGACTCCTTGGTAAAAGCAGATAAAACTAATTTATCATATTTTGGACTCTTACAGGTGGATTTTCCCACAGCTATTGGCATGGTGGTAGAAAGAGATGATGGAAGCACATTGATGGAAATAGATGGTGATAAAGGCAAACAAGGCGGTCCCACCTATTACATAGATACTAATGCCCTGCGTGTTCCCAGGGAGAATATGGAGGCCATTTCTCCACTGAAAAATGGGATGGGTATGATGTTGTTGTTGTTGTTTTTCCTATGTAATTGATTATAAAATAGACTATTCTGGGTGCATTTTAGATATAAAACAACAGCTTATTTTAAGCTGAAAATCAACAATTTTTCTGTTTTTTATTTATTTTTTTATTCCCCAACCTGATGTTCCAGGCACTGAGAATACAAAGATGCATAAAACACGTTCCTTTTCCTGAAGGAACTCATAGATAGGGAGGATAGGTGTACATATACAAATGTGTAGATAAATGCTATAATATAGCTATGTCTAATAATCTGTGGGATTAGAGAGGAATGATATTTAACTCTGTCATTAGGGGTCTATGATAGTTTTCACAAAGGAGGTAACTTTTGTACTGAATATTGATCAACGACAAAGAATTAGCCTGACTGACAAGAATAGGTAAAGCAGAGCACCCAGCATATGTGAAGAAATGGAGTTGTGGAAGAAACCTACATGTTTATAAATGTCATCAATTATGAATGGCTGTAGCATTGGGTACCTTATGGCCAGTTTCAGGGAAGGTAGGCAAAGCAATCATAAAAGGGCTTGTAAACTATGCCAGGGGTATATTAAGGTGGCAGTAAGGGTAATCCCAAAGGATTTTAAACAGATGTAAATGTTCATATTTGCCAGCTGGAAATGTTACTCTGTCAGCAGTATATAGATTGGAGGGAGAGATACTAGAGACAAGAGATTCAGTTAAGTGGCTGGGAGCCAGATGGAGAAATGAGGATTTCAGTTATAACACTGATAGTGGATCCTGAGGTGGCTTTCAGAGACATCCAGGAGACACATGGTACTTAAGTGATTGGAGAGGTAAAAAGAAGAGTTAAGAAAGTCTTTTAGATTTTTGATTGGGGTGACTGAATTGGGGTACCATGCATTGAGGTAGGAATAGAAGGCAAAAAATAAGTTTTATGTTCTTAAAAAGCAAGTGTAGCCCTAGCTGGTTTGGCTCAGTGGATAGAGTGTCAGCCTTCAGACTGAAGGGTCCCGGGTTCGATTCCAGTCAAGGACACGTGCCAGGGTTGTGGTCTCGATCCCGAGTAGGGGGTGTGCCGGGGGCGGCCAATCAGTGATTCTCTCTCATCATTGGTGTTTCCATCTCTCCCTCTCCCTTTCCTCTCTGAAATAAATAAAAATATATTTTTTAAAAAATAATAAAATTAAATTAAAAAGCAAGTGTATTGCTAATATCCAAGATCACTTTGAAAATCAAGTTATTCCCTAGGAGGACTGATAGGACTCAGCATATAGGTGTACTCATGGCTAAGGTTATTACACTAAAATGATAAAAACAAAATCAGCAAAGGGAAAAAAGAGAGTGTGAAGTCCAGAGGAAACCAGTACAAATTTCCAAGAGCCTTCTCACAGTACAGTTATACAAGAGGATGTGCTTAATTCCCCCAGCATCAAGTTGTAACAACTAGGAGAGCTCACTAGAGATTCAGTACCCAGGGTTCTTACTGGGGCTGGTCATGTCGGGACCCGTGCCTAGCAGGTACCAAGATCCCAGACTCCCAGAGGAAAGAAGGTGTTGCTCATTCTCGGCGCAAACAGTTTAGGCACAGTGAGCTATGTCTTCTCTTAGGCTGTGCTCTGTGTCCGTGTAAGGAACTGTTTTGTTTACCAGTGAAGTTCCCAAATACTAGCCAAGGTTCAGCCTTGCAGCCAGGCCTTTCTCAGGCCTGCTGTGTTAACTTTGCTGCACAGCAAGGAAATGAGTTTGTTACTGAGTCAAAGTGTTTGCACATAGACGCTGATGTTGTAAGCAGGTGAGAAAGATTTTAAGACATGGAGCTGTATTACATTACCCAGAAAGAATTAGAAGTATAAGTTCAGTGTTGAAGATGGGGTTCCTTGTGAAAGCTTGTTCTGTATTTAACTGATAGAGAAGAGGTGACCATGAAGGTGAATGTGAAGGAACATGTAGGGATGTAGAAGAAAATTCAGGAGAAGGACAAGATAAGAAAAACAATTTCAAAAAATGATGCTGTGTATATCTCCAATAAAGCATTGTTTTGAAGGTATTTTTATATTCTAGTTGAAGACTGGGAGAGCTTCCAAGCTATTTTGGATCATACCTACAAAATGCATGTCAAATCAGAACCCAGCCTGCATCCTGTCCTCATGTCAGAAGCTCCGGTAAGAAGAACAAGACTTTCTTTTCTAATTTTTTCTCATTTTCCAGCCCCCATTCATTTGAAAAATGTTTCTTTTTTTTTTTTTAAGAGACATCGAAATTTATATATTTTATTTGAAAATTAGGGAAAGGGGTATTAATTTTTAAATGATATTATAAGTTTAACATATTCAATAAATGAAATATTCAAAGAATAATACCAAAACATCCTAATGGATTTTGGTGGTTATTTTATCTGTTTTTTTCTAGGGATGTATTTAAACTTAGAATCCTTAGGCTGCTTCCCATTTTGGTTTATGAATTGTCTCTTGTGTCACAAGTGTAGTGTATATCTGCTTGTCTTTATTAATTTAAAAAAAATATTTAGAAATTATTTTAGAGTATTCAGTATTTTATTTTTTTAAATATATTTTTATTGATTTCAGACAGGAAGAGAGAGGGCGAGGGAGATAGAAACATCAGTGATAAGAGAATCATTGATCAGTTGCCTCCTGCACACCCCCTACTGGGGATAGAGCCCACAACCTGGGCATGTGTCCTGACTGGGAATCAGACTATGACACTCTGGTTCATAGGTCAGTCTTCAACCACTGAGCCAGCCACACGAGCCAGACCATTTCTGCTTTTATACCCAGGTCTCCAGGAGAGACATCAAATGTTGAACAAGGGCTGATTCATAGATTTACTCTTAAGATTTAATAATACTTTAATTTCTTTAATTGAAAACGTGGTCATTTCTAGAACTTACTGCAGCAGGTAATTTTACCTCTTACTAAGTAATAATCAAATTTTTATTTTTATTTATTAAAACTATTTACCAATATAAATTAACTAAATATTACAGAACTACTGTTATGAAGATTATTTGTCATGGTATTTTATTTTATTGTACATTTTTGTTAATCTAGTGCTATAATGCATCTTGAGATAAATCAACATTTTAGCTTTTAAACAAGAAGTGACTTACATTTCTTTTTCCCTCTTCTCCAGTGGAACACTAGAGCCAAGAGAGAGAAACTGACAGAGTTGATGTTTGAACACTACAACATCCCAGCATTCTTCCTTTGCAAAACTGCAGTTTTGACAGCGTATCCTTGAAAGAGTAATGCTTAGTAGCTTTCCTCTTAAAGTAAAAATGCGGTGCTCCTTAAGCACAGACATGAGCCAGTTCTCACTTGTTCAGAACTGAACACTTTGGGGTGTCTTCTCTCTTGCCTTTTTTTAAAGAAATTTATTGATTTTAGAGAGAGGAAAAGAGAGAGAGAGAGAGAGAAACACTGATCAGTTGCCCTAACTGGGGATTGAGCCCACATCCCAGGTATGTGCCATGACCTGGACTTGAACCCACAATCTTTCAGTATATAGGACAACACTCCACCCAACTGAGCCACATCAGCCAGAGCTAGTTCAGTTTAGAATACCAACAATAGACATATTAATGTTAACATTTTTAGAAAACGGTAATTATATTTTGTAAAACAAATAATAAGAAAAGTAGCATTGTTTTATCTGACTTAATGGTTGATAGCTGAGTTCTCTTGTCTTCCAGCCACACTTGTGTTCTTGACACCTTAAGCTAGTAAGGAAGACTTAGTTTTTTGCTGTCCAACTTGCATACTCTGGGGAATGCATTTAGTAAAAAGGTGCCAAAATGTCAATTGAGGGCCAGTAATAGCAAAGATAAATCACCTTCTTTCTGACCATTTAATGCAGCGGTTGTCAACCGGTGGTCCACGAGGTCCGAAAGGTTGACGACCGCTGATTTAATGTTCTCAGACTTCTTCCCTCTGACCATCCCTACCCATTCCTTATTCCTTTTTTTGTTTGTTTGCTTTGTGTTTTTGCCCTTAGTCCTTCATCTCTCTTCGCATGCTCCTTCTGGCTTAACTTACCCATTTTCTTGACTTCACGTACCAGTTATTCAGTGACAAATTCCCAGGTCTTTCTTGTGAGCTCCAGGCTCGGCTGCCAACTAGAATATTTTCTGTAAGCACTTTCAACTCATTATGTCCAACACTGACTTTATCTTCTCTCCCCTTAAATTTATTCCTTCTCCCTCTGTGTAACATCCTACTCCCAGTTGCCCACACCAGAAATCTTTCTCTTTAATTCTTCAAGTGTATCAGTCATCAAGACCTATGTATCCCCCACCACCCTCATCTCTCAATCCATTTATTTCTCTCTATCCACTACCCTTGCATTAAGTGCAAGCTCTTTCCAGGATTTTTGCCACCCTTCCTCTTGGCCACTCTTCACACTACAGCTCTTATCATCTATGTTAATTGCAAGCCTCTTTAAGCTAGAATCATCTTCCACATTCTTCATTCTTCTAGGCTATATTGAACTACTTGCATTTCCCTGACCTCACCTGCTCTCTTGCCTCCTGGCCTTCTTTGTGTTCCTGCTCTTCCCCATGTCCCCCTCCCCAGCTTACACTTGGATTTCCCAGGGATTGGTTAGGTGGTCTCCAATACGCCACAGGGCATCCTGAGCTATTCTTTTTACAGCTTTCTTTACTGATTTCTACTTCACTAAACAGGGTATTCTTTAGGGCAAAGGTAGATGGTTCACCTTTGTGAGTCTTCTATGCTTAAGGAATGCTAGCCTTTATTGAACATCAAACTCATCACTAGGCAAATAATAAATGCTCAGCAAATATTTGAATGGCTCTATTCCCAAACAATGGTCTAAGATGTTTTTGGGCAAAGCTGTGGAAAATGGGATATGCCCATATTCAGTGGCTGTTGATGGAAACTGCCACTCAGCTGCCACACTGCAGAAATACCTCTTTAATCCTTTATGACCATGGTTTTAGTTCCTGGCTCAAAGTCCACAGCCTCCCGCTGTTCCTACCAAGTTTCTGTGGATTTTGTGAAATAAATGCTTCTCAGTTTGTTATAAGCCATTTGCTATATCTCCAGGGACTTTGTGTGACTGTGTTGATTTTGGCCAACTTACCAGATGTGTCTCTCCAGGAGAAAGGTTTCTCCAAGCTCCTCCCACCACCACTCTGGAAGTCCGTCCTGCCTGTTTCATTTCTTTTTAAATCACAGTCATGATTTGATATCAATTTTAATCCCTAGATTTACTTTAACACATCTTAAGCCATAATGCCTCTGTTTGCAAAGACCTTAATAAAACCTTTTCTTCCTAATAAACTTTATTTTTAGGAGCCTTGATCCTTACTTTCCCTTAATGCTTTAAACTAGATTTGCTAATGGGCGTTCGACTGGGCTTATTTTGGACAGTGGAGCCACTCACACCACTGCAATTCCTGTGCACGATGGCTATGTCCTTCAGCAAGGTAAATGTATTTAACCAGCGTGCTCTGAGACAATGTTAGCTGTCATGAGGACACAGATGAGGACACTGGGCTGTCAAAGCATGCCAGGTTTCAAGTAATATCTTTTTTAGAGATATTTTCTTTAAATTGTTGGTATATAATGTACATTTAAAATTGATGCATGGCTTCCTGAATGCTTTGAGGGATAGTTCTGCTATTTCTACTTGTAAATAATTATTCACACATAAATCCACAGAGGACATTTGTCCCAGGGAGTTTGGGCTGAATGCTCTCTTAGCCTTGTTCAATCTGTTTCATAGGCATTGTAAAATCCCCTCTCGCTGGAGACTTTATTACCATGCAATGCAGAGAGCTCTTCCAGGAAATGAATATAGAACTGATTCCTCCATATATGATTGCATCAAAAGTAAGTGATGACTGATGAATTTTCTCTTTGGAATTTATCTCCACCTCTTCACCTCATGTTGTGGGCTCTGTTAACCTAGCCCATGCTCTTGGCACCCAGGAACCTGTGCGCGAAGGATCACCAGCAAACTGGAAAAGGAAAGAGAAGTTGCCGCAGGTCACAAGGTCTTGGCACAATTATATGTGTAACGTAAGTAGTCTTATCTTCTTCATGAACGACGTATAGGCTGTAAGTCTTTGACTACAATATGAACACTTTTCAATCTGTACATTTTTATATGACATTCTAGAAACAGAATTAATGGCTTTTTGGGGGGTGGGTTGTTTTTCATACTTGCCAAACAAATATGTCAACAAACTACTATCTATTCATTTGGATTACTGTGGTGAGACCTAGAAGGAACTTTGCTTTTGGGGCAAAACAAGCATTATATTATTCTGGACACTTTTTTTTTTGTGGTGAAATGGTTTTTGTCTATAGCAATCTCCTGGAGTGGCTCAAGTATAATCTCTTGTCTAATATCAGCCAGCCATATAAAAAATATGGATTATTGCCCTAACCCATTTGGTTCAGTGGATAAAGCATCGGCCTGTGGACTGAAGGGTCTCAGGTTCGATTCCAGTCAAGGGCATGTACATTGTTTGCTGGCTCGATCCGAAGGCATCCAATCGATGTCTCTCTCTTACTGTCTCTCCCTCCCTTCCATTCTCTTAAAAAAAAAGAAAAGAAAAGAAAAAGTGGATTTTTTTATATAGCAGGGAGCCAATGAGAGATTCTCTTTACTAAAAATCCATTTGTGAACATATAGCACTTACTGACAGGGGGAGAGATTAGTAAAACAACTTCTCATAGCATAGATATACATTCCGTTCTCACAGTAAAAAGATATTAAAGTCATAATTCACTATGGCAGAAATATATCCTGACATTTTTGCACCTAAAGATAAAGGTTTTTTATAGGTGTTTGGTACAAGGAAAAATTGTGGAAATGATTAGCAATTTTGACTAGGTATTAGACAATATTTCTCCTTAGCAACCCAGAGGACATGTATTTCAAAATAAATTTTAAAATTGTTGTGCCCAGTTTGGCTCAGTTGGATAAGAGTGCTGGCCTGCAGACTGAAGGGTCCCAGGTTCGATTCTGGTCAAGGGCACATGCCTGGGTTGAGGGCTCGATTCCCAGTAGGGGGCATGCAGGAGGCAGCTGATCAGTGATTCTCTCTCATCATTGATGTTTCTATCTCTCCCTCTCCCTTCCTCTCTGAAGTCCATAAAAATATATTTAAAAATAAAATTGTACAGTATATGCAGTCATGTAAAGTTATATCAAGTACAGTATATATGCAGGTAATGAAAGCTAGCTTCTAAGTCTAAACTTATTTTTATAGTAAAAACAGTGTTTTAAAACTGTTTTTTTCGTAGGACTGTGATACAAGGGTTCCCAGTTATTTTTCATTTCATTGTTTCATACTGTTGTGATTTAAATGTTCTGCATTTTAGCTTCCAATTCAGATGCTTATAATTGGGTTTCTTTGATAATCAAGAGTCTTTGCTTGATAGATTTATACCCTTGAAATTCTTTCCCATCCAGGAACATGGCCCAATTTCCTTAAGAAAAGTATTTTATAGATAATGTTACAAAAGTATTGATTGCAAAGACAAATCTCAATAACTCTGTTTCTTAAACTTTCTTATTTTTATCCATAGTGTGTTATCCAGGATTTTCAAGCTTCAGTACTTCAAGTATCAGATTCAACTTATGATGAACAGTATGTATTCTTATTTTGTCTGTAAGATAAAATTTAGTAGCTCTTTAAAACCTTCATACTAATCTTTTAAAAAACTGTATACTTCCTAAATGAGGTAGGAAGTTGATGTATTTAGGTAAAAAAAAGAATCGTAGAATATGCTTAACTGCTTGAAAGGTAACTCTCATCATTGATGTTTCTATCTCTCCCTCTCCCTTAAAAGAAAACAAAAGAAATATGGAATAACATTTTAAAAGAAAATAGGTAAAAAAAAAGAAAAGAAAATAGGTATTCTCACTCTGCTTTCATGTAAGTTGATTCCTTAGTAGTTTATTATTTTTGAAGAGGATTGTTTGTTTATTGTTTTTGTCTTTTGTTTAATGATGTTTACTGTGTTTTCAGAGTAGCTGCACAGATGCCAACTGTTCATTATGAATTCCCCAATGGCTATAACTGTGATTTTGGAGCAGAACGGTTAAAGATTCCTGAAGGATTATTTGACCCTTCCAATGTAAAGGTATGAAAGCTTATTTCATAATTAGCCTGGCTTTTTCTGTATATGTAGAGATCTTGTGTGATTAGAATCCTATCTAATAATAGACAAACATGGTAATTAACCATACCTCCGCTACGCTTCCCATTGGCCAACAAAGATGGTGGATGGCAGCCACACAGCTGAAGTGAGCAGGAGGTTTGCTTGCTCCAGTGATGGCGGAAGCCAAGGTTCCCCACCTGCTC